>NW_027047857.1:0-12367 GCF_025399875.1 Dalotia coriaria | reverse complement strand
ACGGAAAATTTTTATTATTCGTTTTTATTTTTTATTTTTCTATTTGAACGATTTCAACCATCTAAAATGCTTGAAAATGCTTTTTAGCAAAACAGCACGTTTTGAGCTATATTCTGCGTTTTAACGCGTAAAACAGCAAAAAAACGACGAAATTTTATTATTCGTTTTTATTATATTGCGTCCATTTGAACGTTTTTCAACGATCTAAAATGCTTGAAAATGCTTATTTTAGCAAAACAGCACGTTTTGAGCTTTTAATCTGCGTTTTAACGCGTAAAACAGCAAAAAAACGACGAAATTTTATTATTCGTTTTTATCAATATTGCTCTATTTGAACGATTTCAACGATCTAAAATGCTTGAAAATGTTATTTAGCAAAACAGCACTTTTTGAGCTTTATTCGCGTTTTAACGCGTAAAACAGCATAAAAACGACAAATTTTATTATTCGTTTTTATTTTATTGCGTCTATTTGAACGTTTTCCCAACGATCAAAAAATGCTTGAAAATGCTTATTTTAGCTAAACAGCACGTTTTGAGTTTAATCTGCGTTTTAACGCGTAAAACAGCATAAAAACGACGAAATTTTTATTATTCGTTTTTTTAATATTGCGTCCATTTGAACGATTTCAACGATCTAAAATGCTTGAAAATGCTTATTTTAGAAAAAAACAGCACGTTTTGAGCTTTAATCTGCGATTTAACGCGTAAACAGCATAAAAAACGACGAATTTTTTATTATTCGTTTTTATTAATATTGCTTCTATTTGAACGATTTCAACGATCTAAAATGCTTGAAAATTTTTTTATTTTAGCAAAACAGCACGTTTTGAGTTTTAATCTGCGTTTTAACGCATAAAACAGCATAAAACGACGAATTTTTTTTATTATTCGTTTTTATTAATATTGCTTCTATTTCAACGATTTCAACGATCAAAAAGGCTTGAAAATGCTTTTTTTAAAAGCAAAACAGCACGTTTTGAGTTTTAATCTGCGTTTTAACGCGTAAAACAGCAAAAAAACGACGAAATTTTTTATTATTCTTTTTTATTAATATTGCGTCTATTTGAACGATTTCAACGATCTAAAATGCTTGAAAATGCTTATTTTAGCAAAACAGCACGTTTTGAGTTTATTCCGCGTTTTAACGCTAAAACAGCATAAAAACGACGAAATTTTTATTATTCGTTTTTATTTTATTGCGTCTATTTAAACGATTTCAACGATCTAAAAATGCTTGAAAATGCTTATTTTAGCAAAACAGCACGTTTTGAGCTTTAATCTGCGTTTTAACGCGTAAAACAGCATAAAAACGACGAATTTTTTATTATTCTTTTTTATTAATATTGCTTCTATTTGAACGATTTCAACCATCTAAAATGCTTGAAAATGCTTTTTAGCAAAACAGCACGTTTTGAGCTATATTCTGCGTTTTAACGCGAAAAAACAGCATAAAACGACGAAATTTTTATTATTCGTTTTATTAATATTGCGTCCATTTGAACGATTTCAACGATCTAAAATGCTTGAAAATGCTTATTTTAGCAAAACAGCACGTTTTGAGCTTTTAATCTGCGTTTTAACGCGTAAAACAGCATAATAACGACGAATTTTTATTTTTCGTTTTTATTAATATTGCTTCTATTTGAACGATTTCAACGATCTAAAATGCTTGAAAATGCTTATTTTAGCAAAACAGCACGTTTTGAGCTTTAATCTGCGTTTTAACGCGTAAAAACAGCATAAAACGACGAGTACATTATTCGTTTTTACATTAATATTGCGTCATTTGAACGATTTCAACGATCTAAAATGCTTGAAAATGCTTATTTTTAGCAAAACAGCGTTTGAGCTTTATTCCGCGTTTTAACGCGTAAAACAACATAAAACGACGAAATTTTTATTATTCGTTTTATTTTTTTGTGCGTCTATTTAAACGATTTCAAGCGATCTAAAATGCTTTAGAAAATGCTTATTTTAGCAAAACAGCACGTTTGAGCTTTAATCTGCGTTTTAACGCGTAAAACAGCATAAAAACGACGAATTTTTTATTATTCGTTTTTATTAATGTGCTTCTATTTGAACGATTTCAACCATCTAAAATGCTTGAAATACTTTTTAGCAAAACAGCACGTTTTGAGCTATATTCACTGCGTTTAACGCGTAAAACAACATAAAAACGACGAAATTTTTTATTATTCGTTTTTATTAATATTGCACGTCCGTTGAACGATTTCAACGATCTAAAATGGCGAAAATGCTTATTTTAGCAAAACAGCGTTTTGAGCTTTTAATCTGCGTTTTAACGCGTAAAACAGCATAACGACGAATTTTTATTATTCGTTTTTATTAATATTGCTTCTATTTAGCGAACGATTTCAACGATCGTGCTTGAAAATGCTTATTTTAGCAGCAAAACAGCACGTTTTTGAGCTTTTAATCTGCGTTTAACGCGTAAAACAACATAAAACGACGGGGTACATTATTCGTTTTTAATGTGCGTCTGGCTGAACGGTTCCAGCGATCTAAAATGCTTTGAAATGCTTATTTTAGCAAAACAGCTTTTACGTTTTGAGCTTTATTCTGCTTGCGTTTTAACGCGTAAAACAGCATAAAACGACGAAATTTTTATTATTCGTTTTTTATTTTTTGTGCGTCTATTTGAAGACGATTTCAACGATCTAAAATGCTTGAAATGCTTATTTTAGCAGCAAAACAGCGTTTTGAGCTTTTGAAATCTGCGTTTTAACGCGTAAAACAGCATAAAACGACGAATTTTTATTATTCGTTTTTTATTATCATGCTCTATTTGAACGATTTCAACGATCTAAAATGCTTGAAAATGCTTATTTTAGCAAAACAGCACGTTTTGAGCTTTAATCTGCGTTTTAACGCGTAAACAGCATAAAACGACAGAATTTTTTATTATTCGTTTTTATTAATATTGCGTCTATTTGAACGTTTCAGCGATCTAAAATGCTTGAAAATGCTTATTTTAGCAAAACAGCACGTTTGCAGGCTTTATTCTGCGTTTTAACGCGTAAAACAGCATAAAACGACAGAAATTTTATTATTCGTTTTTTATTTTGTGCGTCTGTGAACGATTTCAGCGATCTAAAATGCTTGAAACTGCTTATTTTAGCAAGAAGTAGCACGTTTTGAGCTTTAATCTGCGTTTTTAACGCGTAAAACAGCATAAAACGACGATTTTTTATTATTCATTTTTATTAATATTGCTTCTATTTGAACGATTTCAACGATCTAAAATGTGAAAATGCTTATTTTATAAAACAGCACGTTTGAGCTTTTAATCTGCGTTTTTTAACGCGTAAAACAGCATAAAACGACGAAATTTTTATTATTCGTTTTTATTAATATTGCGTCTATTTGAACGATTTCAACGATCTAAAATGCTTGAAAATGCTTATTTTAAAAACAGCACGTTTTGAGCTTTATTCTGCGTTTTAACGCGTAAACAGCATAAAAACGACGAAATTTTTATTATTCGTTTTTTATTTTATTGCGTCTATTTGAACGATTTCAACGATCTAAAATGCTTGAAAATGCTTATTTTGTAAAACCGCAGCACGTTTGAGCTTTAATCTGGTTTAACGCGTAAAACAGCATAAAACGACGAATTTTTATTATTTAGTTTTTATTAATATTTAGCTTCTATTTGAACGATTTCAGCGATCTAAAATGCTTGAAAATGCTTATTTAGCAAAACAGCACGTTTTTGAGCTTTAATCTGCGTTTTAACGCGTTAAAACAGCATAAAACGACGGGAATTTTTATTATTCGTTTTTATTAATATATTGCGTCTATTTGAACGATTTCAGCGATCTAAAATGATTGAAAATGCTTATTTTAGCAAAACAGCACGTTTTGAGCTTTTATTCTGCGTTTAACGCGTAAAACAGCTGCATAAAAACGACGAAATTTTATTATTCGTTTTATTTTTATTGCGTCCTATTTGAACGGTTCAACGATCTAAAATGCTTGAAAAGTAACATTTTAGCAAAACAGCACGTTTGAGCTTTATTCTGCGTTTAACGCGTAAACAACATAAAAACGACGAAATTTTTTATTATTCGTTTTATTTTTTATTGCGTCTATTTGAACGATTTCAACGATCTAAAATGCTTGAAAATGCTTATTTTAGCAAAACAACACGTTTGAGCTTTATTCTGCGTTTTAACGTAAAAACAGCGCCTAAAAACGACGAAATTTTATTATTCGTTTTATTTTGTGCGTCTATTTGAACGATTTCAACGATCTAAAAATGCTTGAAAATGCTTATTTTAGCAAAACAGCACGTTTGAGCTTTAATCTGCGTTTTAACGCGTAAAACAGCATAAAACGACAGGGGTACAGTATTCGTTTTTATTAATATTGCGTCCATTTGAACGATTTCAACGATCTAAAATGCTTGAAAATGCTTATTTTAACCAGCAGCACGTTTTGAGCGCAATCTGCGTTTTAACGCGGCAAACAGCATAAAACGACAATTTTTATTATTCATTTTTATTAATGACGAAAGCTTCTATTGAACGATTTCAACGATCTAAAATGCTTGAAAATGCTTATTTTTAATAAAACAGCACGTTTGAGCTTTTAATCTGCGTTTTAACGCGTAAAACAGCATAAAACGACGAAATTTTTATTATTCGTTTTTATTAATATTGCGTCCATTTGAACATTTCAACGATCTAAAAATCTTGAAATGCTTATTTTAGCAAAACAACAGCACGTTTTGAGCTTTTAATCTGCGTTTAACGCGTAAAACAGCATAATAGCGACGAATTTTTATTATTCGTTTTTATTAATATTGCTTCTATTTGAACGATTTCAACGATCTAAAATGCTTGAAAATGCTTATTTTAGCAAAACAGCGTTTTGAGCTTTAATCTGCGTTTAACGTAAACAACATAAAACGACGGGAATTTTATTATTCGTTTTATTAATATTGCGTCTATTTGAACGATTCAACGATCTAAAATGCTTGAAAATGCTTATTTTAAGCAAAACAGCACGTTTGAGCTTTATTCTGCGTTTAACGCGTAGGCGCAGCATAAAACGGCAGAAATTTTTATTATTCGTTTTTTTTTATTTTTTATTGCGTCTGTTGAACGATTTCAACGATCTAAAATGCTTGAAAATACTTATTTTAGCAAAACGGCACGTTTGAGCTTAATCTGCGTTTAACGCGTAAACAACATAAAAACGACAATTTTTATTATTCGTTTTTATTAATATTGCTTCTATTTGAACAACGATCTAAAATGCTTGAAAATGTTTGTGCAGCAAAACAGCACGTTTTGAGCTTTTTAATCTGCGTTTTAACGCGTAAAACAGCATAAAACGACGAAATTTTATTATTCGTTTTTATTAATATTGCGTCCATTTGAACGATTTCAACGATCTAAAATGCTTGAAAATGCTTATTTTAGCAAACAGCGTTTGAGCTTTTAATCTGCGTTTTTTTAACGCGGAAAAGCAACGCATAAAACGACAGATTTACCGTATTCGTTTTTATTAATGGTAGCCTATTTGAACGATTTCCAACGATCTAAAATGCTTGAAAATGCTTATTTTAGCAAAACAGCACGTTTTGAGCTTTAATCTGCGTTTTAACGCGTAAAACTAGCAAAACGACAATTTTTATTATTCGTTTTTTTTTAATATTGCTTCTATTTGAACGATTTCAGCGATCTAAAATGCTTGAAAATGCTTATTTTAGCAAAACAGCACGTTTTGAGGCTTTAATCTGCGTTTTTAACGCGTAAAACAGCATAAAAACGACGGGAATTTTATTATTCGTTTTTATTAATATTGCGTCCATTTGAACGATTTCAACGATCTAAAATGCTTGAAAATGCTTATTTTAGCCAAAACAGCTTTACGTTTTGAGCTTTAATCTGCGTTTTAGCGCGGAAAACAGCATAAAAACGACGAATTTTTATTATTCGTTTTTTTATTAATATTGCTTCTATTTGGTGATTTCAACGATCACAAAATGCTTGAAAATGCTTATTTTAGCAAAACAGCACGTTTTGAGCTTTAATCTGCGTTTTAACGCGTAAACAGCATAAAAACGACAGGTACGTATTCGTTTTTAATATTGCTTCTATTTGAACGTTTCAGCGATCTAAAATGCTTGAAAATGCTTATTTTGTAAAACAGCACGTTTGAGCTTTAATCACCGCGTTTAACGCGTAAACAACATAAAAACGACGAAATTTTACATTATTCGTTTTTTATTTTTATTGCACGTCTATTTGAACGATTTCAACGATCTAAAATGCTTGAAAATGCTTATTTTAGCAAAACAGCGTTTTGAGCTTTAATCTGCGTTTAACGCGTAAAACAACATAAAAACGACGAAATTTTTATTATTCGTTTTTATTAATATTGCGTCCGATACGAAGACGATTTCAACGATCTAAAATGCTTGAAAATGCTTATTTTAGCAAAACAGCACGTTTGAGCTTTAATCTGCGTTTTAACGCGGAAAACAGCATAAAACGACGAATTTTACCAGTATTCGTTTTATTATTATTGCTTCTATTGAACGATTTCAACGATCTAAATGCTTGAAAATGCTTATTTTAGCAAAACAGCACGTTTTGAGCTTTAATCTGCGTTTAACGCGTAAAACAGCATAAAACGGCAAATTTTTATTATTCGTTTTATTTTTATTAACGAGTCTGTTGAACGATTTCAACGATCTAAAAATGCTTGAAAATGCTTATTTTAGCAAAACAGCACGTTTGAGCTTTTAATCTGCGTTTAACGCGTAAAACAGCAAAACGAAAATTTTTTATTATTCGTTTTTAATATTGCACGTCTATTTGAACGATTTCAACGATCCTAAAATGCTTGAAAATGCTTATTTTAGCAAAACAGCACGTTTTGTGAGCTTTATTCTGCGTTTTAACGCGTAAAACAGCATAAAACGACGAAATTTTTATTATTCGTTTTTATTTTTATTGCGTCTGTTGAACGATTTCAACGATCTAAAATGCTTGAAAATGCTTATTTTAGCAAAACAGCACGTTTTGAGCTTTAATCTGCGTTTAACGCGTAAACAGCATAAAACGACGGGTACATTATTCGTTTTTATTAATATTGCTTCTATTTGAACGATTTCAACGATCTGAAATGCTTGAAAATGCTTATTTGAGCAAAACAGCACGTTTTGAGCTTTTAATCTGCGTTTAACGCGGAAAGCAGCATAAAACGACGAATTTTTATTATTCGTTTTGTATTAATATTGCTTCTATTTGAACGATTTCAACGATCTAAAATGCTTGAAAATGCTTATTTTAGCAAAACAGCGTTTGAGCTTAATCTGCGTTTTTAACGCGTAAAACAGCATAAAAACGACGAATTTTTGTATTCGTTTTTTTTTTAATATTATTGCTTCTATTTGAACGATTTCAACGATCAAAATGTGAAAATGCTTATTTTTAGCAAAACAGCACGTTTTGAGCTTGTGCCGTTTTTAACGCGTAAAACAGCATAAAACGACAGGGAATTTTTTATTATTCGTTTTTTATTAATGTGCTTCTATTTGAACGAGATTTCCCAACGATCTAAAATGCTTGAAAATGCTTATTTTAGCAAAACAGCACGTTTTGAGCTTTGTCTGCGTTTTAACGCGTGGCAAAACGACGAAATTTTTTATTATTCGTTTTTTATTAATATTGCGTCTATTTGAACGATTTCAACGATCTAAAATGCTTGAAAATGCTTATTTTAGCAAAACAGCACGTTTTGAGAGCTTTATTCTGCGTTTTAGCGTAAAACAGCATAAAAACGACGAAATTTTTATTATTCGTTTTTATTTTTATTGCGTCTATTTGAACGATTTCAACGATCTAAATGCTTGAAAATGTATTTTAGCAGCAAAACAGCACGTTTTGAGCTTTGAAAATCTTACGTTTTAACTTGCGTAAAACAGCATAAAACAGCGAGAATTTTTATTATTCGTTTTATTAATGTGCGTCATTTGAACGATTTCAGCATTTCAAATGCTTGAAAATGCTTATTTTAGCAAAACAGCACGTTTGAGCTTTAATCTGCGATTTAGCGTAAACAGCATACAAAACGACGAATTTTACGTATTCGTTTTATTAATAGCCAGCTATTTGAACGATTTCAACGATCTAAAATGGCGAAAATGCTTATTTTAGCAAAACAGCACGTTTTGAACTGTCTACGTTTTTAACGCGTAAAACAGCATAAAAACGACGAATTTTTATTATTCGTTTTATTAATATTGCTTCTATTTGAACGAGATTTCAACGATCTAAAATGCTTGAAAATGCCTATTTTAGCAAAACAGCACGTTTTGAGGCACAATCTGCGTTTAACGCGTAAAACCTTTATAAAAACGACGGAAATTTTATTATTCGTTTTTATTAATATTGCGTCTATTTGAACGATTTTAAAAGTCTAAAATGCTTGAAGAAAATGCTTATTTTAGCAAAACAGCACGTTTTGAGCTTTAATCTGCGTTTTTAACGTAAAACAGCATAAAAACGACGAATTTTTATTATTCGTTTTATTAATATTGCTTCTATTTGAACAGTTCAACGATCCTAAAATGCTTGAAAATGCTTATTTTAGCAAAACAGCACGTTTGAGCTTTAATCTGCGTTTTAACGCGTAAAACAGCATAAAACGACGAAATTTTATTATTCGTTTTTATTAATATTGCGTCCATTGAGGAACGATTTCAACGATCTAAAATGCTTGAAAATGCTTATTTTTAGCAAAACAGCACGTTTTGAGCTTTATTCTGCGTTTTAACGCGTAAAACAGCATAAAACGGCAAAATTTTATTATTCGTTTTATTTTTATTGCGTCTGTTGAACGTTATAACGATCAAAATGCTTGAAAATGCTTATTTTTAGCAAAACAGCACGTTTGAAGGCTTTTAATCTGCGTTTAACGCGTAAAACAGCATAAAACGACGAATTTTTATTATTCGTTTTTATTAATATTGCTTCTATTTGAACAATTTCAGCGATCTAAATGTGAAAATGCTTGTTGAGCAAAACAGCACGTTTTGAGCTTTTAATCTGCGTTTTAACGCGGAGAAAACAGCATAAAACGACGAATTTTTGTTATTCGTTTTTATATTAATATTGCTTCTATTTGAACGATTTCAACGATCTAAAATGCTTGAAAATGCTTATTTTAGCAAAACAGCACGTTACGAGCTTTAATCTGCGTTTTAACGTAAAACAGCATATGACGGAATTTTTATTATTCGTTTTTAATACTTCTATTGAACGATTTCAACGATCTAAAATGCTTGAAAATGCTTATTTTAGCAAAACCTTTTTACGTTGAGCTTTATTCTGCGTTTTAACGCGTAAAACGCTTATAAAAACGACGAAATTTTATTATTCGTTTTTTATTTTTATTGCGTCTATTTGAACGATTTCAACGATCTAAAATGCTTGAAAATGCTTATTTTAGCAAAAACAGCGCGTTTTGAGCTTTAATCTGCGTTTAACGCGTAAAACAACATAAAAACGACGAGGGTACATTATTCGTTTTATTAATATTGCGTCCATTTGAGAACGATTTCAACGATCTAAAATGCTTGAAAATGCTTATTTAGCAAAACAGCGCGTTTTGAGCTTTAATCTGCGATTTAACGCGTAAAACAGCATAAAACGACGATTTTTTTTTTATTCGTTTTATTAATATTGCTTCTATTTGAACGATTTCAACGATCTAAAATGCTTGAAAATGCTTATTTTAGCAAAACAGCACGTTTTGAGCTTTAATCTGCGTTTTAACGCGTAAAACAACATAAAACGACGAATTTTATTATTCGTTTTTAATTAATATTGCTTCTATTTAGACGATTTCAACTTGATCTAAAATGCTTGAAAATGCCTATTTAGCAAAACAGCGTTTTGAGCTTTAATCTGTTTAACGCGTAAAACAGCATAAAAACGACAGAAATTTTATTATTCGTTTTATTAATGTACGTCTATTTGAACGATTTCAAAAAGATCTAAAATGCCCAGAAAATGCTTATTTTAACAAAACAGCACGTTTTTGAAGGCTGTCTGCGTTTTCACGCGTAAAACAATAATAACGACGAATTTTTATTATTGCGTTTTTATTAATATTGCTTCTATTTGAACGATTTCCAACGATCTAAAATGCTTGAAAATGTATTTTGTAAAAGAGCACGTTTGAGCTTTAATCTGCGTTTTAACGCGTAAAACAGCATAAAGCGGCAAATTTTTATTATTCGTTTTTATTAATATTTGCTTCTATTTGAACGATTTCAGCTTGATCTAAATGCTTGAAAATGCTTGTGCAGCAAAACAGCACGTTTTTGAGCTTTAATCTGCGTTTTAACGCCAAAACGCTTATAAAACAGCGAAATTTTTATTATTCGTTTTTATTAATATTGCGTCCATTTGAACGATTTCAACGATCACAAATGCTTGAAAATGCTTATTTTAGCAAAACAGCACGTTTTGAGCTTTTAATCTGCGTTTTAACGCGTAAAACAGCGCAAAACGACGAATTTTTATTATTCGTTTTTATTAATATTGCTTCTATTTGAACGATTTCAACGATCTAAAATGCTTGAAAATGCTTATTTTGTATATATTTGTTGAGCTTTAATCACCGTTTTAACGCGTAAAACAGCAAAAACGACGAAATTTTTATTATTCGTTTTTATTAATATTGCGTCTATTTGAACGATTTCCAGCGATCTAAAATGCTTTAGAAAGAAATACTTTATTTTACTTGAAACCAGCGTTTGAGGCTTTATTCGCCGTTTAACGCGTAAAACAACATAAAACGTGAAATTTTATTATTCGTTTTTATTTTTGCGTCTATTTGAACGATTTCAACGATCTAAAATATAGCGGAAACTGCTTATTTTGGCAGAACAGCGCGTTTTTGAGCTTTTAGTCATACCGCGTTTTAACGCGTAAAACAGCGCCAGAAACGACGATTTTTTTATTATTCGTTTTTATAATATTGCTTCTATTTGAAAGATTTCAACGATCTAAAATGCTTGAAAATGCTTATTTTAGCAAAACAGCACGTTTTGAGCTTTAATCTGCGTTTTAACGCGTAAACAGCATAAAAACGACAGAATTTTATTTATACGTTTTTATTAATATTGCGTGTTTGAACGATTTCAACGATCTAAATGCTTGAAAATGCTTATTTTAGCAAAACAGCGTTTTGAGCTTTATTCACCGTTTAACGCGTAAAACAACATAAAACGACGAAATTTTTATTCGTTTTTATTTTTTATTGCGTCTGTTGTGAACGATTTCAACGTCTAAAATGCTTGAAAATGCTTATTTTTAGCAAAAACAGCACGTTTGAGCTTTTAATCTGCGCGTTTTAACGCGTAAAACAACATAAAACGACAATTTTTTATTATTCGTTTTTTATTAATATTGCTTCTATTTGAACGATTTCAACGATCTAAAATGCTTGAAAATGCTTATTTTAGCAAAACAGCACGTTTTGAGCTTTAATCTGCGTTTTAACGCGTAAACAGCATAAAACGACAGAAATTTTTATTATTCGTTTTTTATTAATATTGCGTCTATTTGGACGTTTCAACGATCTAAAATGCTTGAAAATGCTTATTTTAGCAAAACAGCACGTTTTGAGCTTTTATTCTGCGTTTTAAAGCGTAAAACAGCATAAAAACGACAAATTTTATTATTCGTTTTTATTTTTATTGCGTCTATTTGAACGATTTCAACGATCTAAAATGCTTGAAAATGCTTATTTTAGCAAAAGCACGTTTTGAGCTTTTATTCTGCGTTTTAACGCGTAAAACAGCATAAAAACGACAGAATTTTTATTATTCGTTTTATTTTTGTGCGTCTGTTGAACGATTTCAACGATCTAAAATGCTTGAAAATGCTTATTTTAACAGAACAGCACGTTTTGAGCTTTAATCTGCGTTTTAACGCGTAAAACAGCATAAAAACGACGAAATTTTATTATTCGTTTTATTAATATTGCGTCTATTTGAACGATTTCAGCGATCTAAAAATGCTTGAAATGCTTATTTTAAAAAACAGCACGTTTTGAGCTTTAATCTACGTTTAACGCGTAAAACAGCATAAAAACGACAATTTTTATTATTCGTTTTATTAATATTGCTTCTATTTGAAGGTTTCAACGATCTAAAATGCTTGAAAATGCTTATTTTAGCAAAACAGCACGTTTTGAACTGATGCGTTTAATGCGTAAAACAACATAAAAACGACGAAACTTTATTATTCGTTTTTTATTAATAATGCGTCTATTTGAACGATTTCAACCATCCTAAATGCTTGAAATGCTTATTATTT
>NW_027047856.1:0-12368 GCF_025399875.1 Dalotia coriaria | reverse complement strand
TTAAAATTTAAATGCTTTTTTAAAAAACGATTTTTTAATGTTTTTAAGCTAAAAAGCAAAAAACGACGTTTTTTTTATTGTTTTATTAAAGCTTAAAACGATTTAAATCTTTTAAAATGTTTTTTGGGAAAAACCACGTTTTAGCTTAATTTTTTTTTAACGCTTTACAACCTAAAAACGCAAGTACCGTTTTTTTAAATATTGTTTTTTTAAATTTTTCCTTTTAAAAGTTAAAAATTTTATTTTTGAAACGCGGAGTTTTAAGGGTTTTAAGCTAAAACGCTAAAAGGGACTTTTTTTTTAAAACGTTTTTTAAATATTGCTTTTTTTTTGCTTTCAACGATTAAAATCCTAAAATGTTTTTTTGAAAAACCCCCTTTTTTTTTTAATTGGTTTTAACGCGTAAAAACTAAAACGAAATTTTTTTATTATTGTTTTTGTTAATATTGTTTTTTGAACGATTTCAACGATCAAAAAATGTTTGAAAATGCTTATTTTAGAAAAACAGCACGTTTTGTTTTTTAAATCTGCGTCAACGCGTAAAAAGCAAAAACGACAAAATTTTTTTTTATTTTGTTTTTTTAATTTTGGGTCTATTTGAACGATTTCAACAAAAAAAATCAAAATAAAATTATTTTAGCAAAACAGCACTTTTTGAGTTTTAATTTTTGTTTTTTAACGCGAAAAACATAAAACGACAAATTTTTTTTATTTGTTTTTATTAATATTGCTTCTATTTGAAGATTTCAACGTTTAAAATGCTTGAAAATTTTTTTTAAAAAAAGCACGTTTGAGCAATTTTCCTTTTTAAACCCCAAAAGCATAAAACGACAAATTTTTATTATTCTTTTTTATTAATATTGCTCTTTTGAAGATTTCAACGATCAAAAATGCTTGAAAAGTTATTTTAAAAAACAGCACTTTTTAAAATTTTAATTTTTGCTTTTTAAACGCTAAAAACAAAAAAAATTTTTTTAAATTTTTTTATTTTTCCATTTAACAAAAATTTAAAAGAAAAGCTTTTTTACAAAACGCTTTTTATTTTTTAACGTTTTTAACGCGAAAAAAAAAAAGGGGTATTTTTATTGTTTTTTTTTAAACCATTTAAATTTAAAATCAAAAATCAAAAAAAAATTTTTTAGCAAAACCCCGTTTTAAAAACTTTTTTTAACGCGAAAAAAAAAAAACCGTTTTTATTATTGATTAAATTCCATTTAAGTTTAACTTTCAAAACCCGTGCTTATTTTAGCAAAAAAAAAACTTTTACTTTAATTCTTTTTTAAGGTCCATAAAAACGAAAAATTTTTAAATTTTTCTTTTTTTTAATTTGGCCGAACGTTTTAACTTTTAAAAAATGTTTTTAAAAGTTAAGCAAAAAAGGTTTTTTTGGTTTTTCCTTTTTTTAAGCGTAAAAGAAGTAAAAACGACAATTTTTAAATTTTTGTTTTTTAAAAGCTTTATTTAACGTTTTAACCCAAAAAAGCAAAAAGTTTTATTTTTGCCACCCCTTTTTAAAATTTTTTTTTTAACGGTAAAACACAAAAACCCGGAAATTTTTATTATTTTTTTAAAAAGCGTCTATTTAACGTTTAACGAAAAAAAAGCTTAAAAGAATTTTAAAAAATTTTTTATTAATTGCGTTTTCGTAAAACACTAAAAGGTTTTTTTATTATTTTTTTAAAAGCTTTATTTAACGTTTAACGCTGGGCAAAAGTTTTTTTAAAAAACCCTTTTTATTTAATTGCTTTTAAGGGTAAAACAAAAAAAAAACGCGAAATTTTTATTTTCGTTTTTATTTATTCTCTTTTAACCCCAACGATTAAAAGGAAAAAATTTATTTTCCCAAAAATTTATTTTGGGTTTTAAAATTGCGTTTTAACGAAAAAAACTAAAAACGCAAAAATTACGTTTTTTTAAATTTTTGCTTTTAACGTTTAACGTTTAAAAGCAAAAATTTTTTTTTAAAAAAAATTTTTATTTAACTTTTTTAACCCCCAAAAAAGCTAAAAAAATTTTTTAAACCCTTTTTTATTAATTTGTTTTTTTTAACTTTTAACGAAAAAATTTAAAATTTTTTAAAAAAAGCCTTTTTGATTTTAACTTTTTAAGCAAAAAACCAAATAAAAAAACGACGCTTTTTATTATTCGTTTTTTTTAAATTTGTTTTTTTGGGAACGATTTCAACCATCAAAAAATGCTTGAAAATGCTTATTTTAGAAAAAACAGCACGTCTTAAAACTTTTTCTGCGTTTTAAGGGTAAAACAGCAAAAAAAAGGGACAAAATTTTTTATTATTTTTTTTTATTAATTTTTCTCTATTTGAAGGGATTTCAACGATCTAAAATGCTTGAAAATGATTATTTTAAAGCAAACCCCCGTTTTGGTTAATCTGCTTTTTTAACGCGTAAAAAAAAAACGGCAGTTTTTTTATTATTCTTTTTTAAATTAAATTATTGCTTCTATTTGAACGATTTCAAGGGGATCAAAAAAACGTTTGAAAATGTTTTTATTTTAGAAAAAACAGCACGTTTTGAGCTTTAATCTGGTTTTAACGCTTTAAAACAGCAAAAAAACGACGAAATTTTTATTATTCGTTTTTTTACGTCTTTTTTAAACTTTTCCCCAAACGATCTAAAAGGGTTTGAAAATGCTTATTTTAAAAAGGGTCGTTTTGAGTTTTAATCTGCGTTTTAACGCGAAAAACCCTTTTTAAAAAAAGGGCGAAATATTTTTTTTCGTTTTTTTTAAATTATATTTCTATTTGAACATTTCAACGTCAAAAATGCTTAAAAAATTATTTTAGCAAAACAACTTTTTGGGGTTTTTAATCTGTTTTTTTAACGCGTAAAACAGCATAAAAAGGGCGAATTTTTATTATTCTTTTTTTATTAATTTTTTTTTTATTTCGAAAAACGATTTTGCTTAAAAAGGGTTATTTTAGCAAAACAGCACGTTTTAAAGGTTTAATCTGCGTTTTAACGCAAAACAGCATAAAAACGACAAAATTTTTTTATTATTCTTTTTTTTATTAATATTGCGTCTTTTGAACGATTTCAACGTTTCAAAATGCTTGAAAATGCTTATTTTAGCAAAACAGCACGTTTGAGCTTTAATCTGCGCGTTTAACGCGTAAAACAGCATAAAACGACGAAATTTATATTATTCGTTTTATTAATATTGCGTCTATTTGAACGATTTCAACGATCTAAAATGCTTGAAAATGATTATTTTAGGAAAACAGCACGTTTTGAGCTTTAATCTGCGTTTTAACGCGTAAAACAGCATAAAACGACGAATTTTTTATTATTAGTTTTATTAATATTGCTTCTATTTTGAACGATTTCAACGATCTAAAATGCTTGAAAATGCTTATTTTAGCAAAACAGCACGTTCGAGCTTTAACCTGCGTTTAACGCGTAAAACAGCATAAAACGACGAAATTTTTATTATTCGTTTTTATTAATGTGCGTCTATTTGAACGATTTCAACGATCTAAAATGCTTGAAAATGATTATTTTAGCAAAACAGCACATTTTGAGCTTTAATCTGCGTTTTAACGCGTAAAACAGCATAAAACGACGAATTTTTTTATGAATTCGTTTTTGATAATATTGCTTCTATTTGAACGATTTCAACGATCTAAAATGCTTGAAAATGCTTATTTTAGCAAAACAGCACGTTTTGAGCTTTAATCTGCGTTTTAACGCGTAAAACAGCATAAGACGACAGGAAATTTTTATTATTCGTTTTTATTAATATTGCGTCTATTTGAACGGTTTCAACGATCTAAAATGCTTGAAAATGCTTATTTTAGCAGCAAAACAGTACGTTTTGAGCTTTAATCTGCGTTTTAACGCGTAAAACAGCATAAAACGACAGAGAAATGTGTATTATTCGTTTTATTAATGCATCTATTTGAACGATTTCAACGATCTAAAATGCTTAAAAATAATTATTTTAATAGACAGCATTTTGAGCTTTAAATGTCATTTAACGCGTAAAACAGCATAAAAACGACAATTTTTATTATTCGTTTTTTATTAATATTACTTCTATTTGAACGATTTCAACGATCTAAAATGCTTGAAAATGCTTATTTTAGCAAAACAGCACGTTTTGAGCTTTAATCTGCGTTTAACTTGCGTAAAACAGCATAAAAACGACAGAGAATTTTTATTATTCGTTTTTATTAATATTGCTTCTATTTTGAACAGTTTCAACGATCTAAAATGCTTGAAAATGATTATTTTTAGCAAAACAGCACGTTTGAGGCTTTTAATCTGCTTTTTAACGCGTAAAAACAGCATAAAACGACGAATTTTATTATTCGTTTTTTATTAATGTGTGCTTCTATTTGAGGAACGATTTCAACGATCTAAAATGCTTGAAAATGCTTATTTTAATAAAAACAGCACGTTTGAGCTTTTAATCTGCGTTTAACGCGTAAAACAGCATAAAAACGACGAAATTTTTATTATTCGTTTTATTAATATTGCGTCTATTTGAACGGTTTTCGGCGATCTAAATGCTTGAAAATGATTATTTTTAATAAAACAGCACGTTTGAGCTTTAATCTGCGTTTTTAACGCGGTAAAACAGCATAAAACGACGGGTACATTATTCGTTTTTATTAATGGTAGCTATTTGAACGATTTCAACGATCTAAAATGCTTGAAAATGCTTATTTTTAGCAAAACAGCACGTTTTGAGCTTTAATCTGCGTTTTAACGTAAAACAGCACATAAAACGACGAAATTTATATTATTCGTTTTATTAATGTGCGTCTATTTGAACGATTTCAACGATCTAAAATGCTTGAAAATGATTATTTTAGCAAAACAGCACGTTTTGAGCTTTAATCGCGTTTTAACGCGTAAAACAGCAGCAAAACGACAATTTACATTATTCGTTTTTTATTATTCCTTCTTTGAACGATTTCAACGATCTAAAATGCTTGAAAATGCTTATTTTAGCAAAACAGCACGTTTTGAGCTTTAATCTGCGTTTTAACGCGTAAAACAGCATAAAAACGACGAATTTTATTATTCGTTTTATTAATATTGCGTCTGTGAACGATTTCCCAGCGATCTAAAATGCCATGAAAATGATTATTTTAGCAAAACAGCACGTTTGAGCTTTAATCTGCGATTTTAACGCGTAAAACAGCATAAAACGACAGATTTTTTATTATTCGTTTTTTATTAATATTGCTTCTATTTAGCGGACGATTTCAGCGATCTAAAATTAGCGAAGTAGCGACGGAAAACGGCACGTTTTGAGCTTTTAATCTGCGTTTTAACGCGTAAAACAGCATAAAACGACGAAATTTTTATTATTCGTTTTTATTAATGGCCGCGTCTATTTGAACGATTTCAACGATCTAAAATGCTTGAAAATGATTATTTTAGCAAAACAGCACGTTTGAGCTTTTAATCTGCGCGTTTTAACGCGTAAACAGCATAAAACGACAGATTTTTTATTGTTCGTTTTTATTAATGCCACTTCTATTTGAACGATTTCAACGATCTAAGAAATGGCAGTAACCCATTTGCAGCAAAACAGCGCGATTTTGAGCTTTAATCTGCGTTTTTAACGCGTAAAACAGCATAAAACGACGAAATTTATATTATTCGTTTTTATTAATATTGCGCACGTCTGTTGAGACGATTTCAACGATCTAAAATGGCAGAAAATGATTATTTTAGCAAAACAGCACGTTTTGAGCTTTTAATCACGCGTTTTAACGCGTAAAACAGCATAAAACGACGATTTTTATTATTCGTTTTTATTAATATTGCTTCTATTTGAACAGTTTCAACGATCTAAAATGCTTGAAAATGCTTATTTTAGCAAAACAGCACGTTTCGAGCTTTTAACCTGCGTTTTAACACGTAAAACAGCATAAAACGACGAAATTTTATTATTCGTTTTATTAATATTGCGCACGTCTATTTGAACGATTTCAACGATCTAAAATGCGCCAGAAAATGATTATTTTAGCAAAACAGCACGTTTTGAGCTTTAATCCTGCGTTTTAACGCGTAAACATAAGCGTGACGAAATTTTTATTATTCGTTTTTAGTAATATTTGCGTCTATTTGAACGATTTCAACGATCAAAATGCTTGAAAATGATTATTTTAGCAAAACAGCACGTTTTGAGCTTTAATCTGCGTTTTAACGCTGATAAAACAGCATAAAACGACGAATTTTTTATTATTCGTTTTTGTTAATATTGCTTCTATTTGAACGATTTCAACGATCTAAAATGCTTGAAAATGCTTATTTTAGCAAAACAGCACGTTTTTGAGCTTTAATCTGCGTTTTAACGCGTAAAACAACATAAAACGACGAATTTTGTGTGTTTTATTATGTGCTTCTATTTGAACGATTTCAACGATCTAAAATGCTTGAAAATGCTTATTTTAGCAAAACAGCGCGTTTTGAGCTTTTAATCTGCGTTTTAACGCGTAAAACAGCATAAAACGACAGGGTACGCATTATTCGTTTTTTATTAATGTACGTCTATTTGAACGATTTCAACGATCGTCTTGAAAATGATTATTTTAGCAGCAAGCAACACGTTTGAGCTTTGTCTGTTTAAACACGTAAAAGAGCATAAACGACGAATTTTTATTCGTTTTTTATTAATATTATTAACTTCTATTTGAACGATTTCAACGATCTAAAATGCTTGAAAATGCTTATTTTACTTAAAATGTACGTTTTGAGATTTAATCTGCGTTTTAACGCGTAAAACAGCATAAAACGACAGAGAATATTTATTATTCGTTTTTTATTAATATTCAAATCTATTTCAACGATTTTCGCGATCAAATGCTTGAAAATGATTATTTTAGCAGCAAAACAGCACGTTTGAGCTTTGTCTGCGTTTTAGCGCGCTGAAGCAGCATACGCTGGCTCAGTACATTATTCGTTTTTTATTAATATTGCGTCTGTTGAACGATTTCAACGATCTAAAATGCTTGAAAATGATTATTTTAGCAGCAAAACTGCACGTTTTTGAGCTTAATCTGCGTTTTAACGTAAAACAGCATAAAAACGACGAAATTTTTTATTATTCGTTTTTATTAATGTACTTTGCGCGTCTGTTGAGGAACGATTTCAACGATCACAAAATTAACGCAAATGATTGTGCGGCAGCGCGTTTGGCGAACTTTAATCTGCGTTTTAACGCGTAAAACAGCTTATAAAACGACGAGATTTTTATTATTCGTTTTTTTTTATTAATATTGCTTCTATTTGAACGATTTCAACGATCACAAAATGCTTGAAAATGCTTATTTTAGCAAAACAGCACGTTCGAGCTCACAACCTTACTACGATTTTAGCTTATAAAACGACAGAAAATTTTTATTATTTTGTTTTTTTATTAATATTGCGTCTATTTGAATGATTTCAACGATCTAAAATGGCGAAAATGATTATTTTAGCAAAACAGCGCGTTTTGAAGGCTTTAATCTGCGTTTTAACGCGTAAAACGGCATAAAACGACGAATTGCACATTATTCGGAACTTTTAGTATATCAGTAGCTTCTATTTGAACGATTTCAACGATCTGGAAATGCTTGAAAATGCTTATTTTAGCAAAACAAGCACGTTTGAGGCTTTAATCTGCGTTTTAACAGCGTAAAAGAACAGCATAAAACGACAGAGGTACATTATTCGTTTTTATTAATGTGCGTCTATTTGAACGATTTCAACGATCTAAAATGCTTGAAAATGATTATTTTAGCAGCAAAGCAACCACGTTTTGAGCTTTTCAATCACGTTTTAACTTGCAATAAAACAACATAAAACGACGAATTTTTTATTATTCGTTTTTGTTAATGTACTTCTATTTAGACAATTTCAACGATCTAAATGCTTAAAAATGCTTATTTATATAAAACAGCACGTTTTGAGCTTTAGTAATCTGCGTTTTAACGCGTAAAATAACATAAAAACGACGAAATTTTTATTATTTGTTGTTTTTATTAATATTGCGTCTATTGGAACGATTTCAACGATCTAAAATGCTAGAAAATGATTATTTTAGCAAACAGCACGTTTTGAGCTTTGATCTGCTGCTTTTAACGCGTAAAACAGCATAAAACGACCAGATTTTTTTTATTATTCGTTTTATTAATATTGCGTCTATTTAACGAGATTTCAACGATCTAAAATGCTTGAAAATGATTATTTTAGCAAAACAGCACGTTTTGAGCCTTAATCTGCGTTTTAACGCGTAAAACAACATAAAACGACGAATTTTTTATTATTCGTTTTTATTAATATTGCTTCTATTTGAACGATTTCAACGATCTAAAATGCTTGAAAATGCTTATTTTAGAAAAACAACGTTTTGAGCTTTTAATCTGCGTTTTAACGCGTACAAAACAGCATAAAAACGACAGAATTTTTATTATTCGTTTTTTATTAATATTGCGTCTATTTGAACGGTTTCAACGATCTAAAATGCTTGAAAATGATTATTTTATAAAACGGCTCGTTTGAGCTTTAATCTGCGTTTAACAGGTAAAACAATAAAACGACGAATTTTTTATTACTCATTTTTATATTATTAGCACCTATTTGAACGATTTCAGCGTCTAAAGTAGCAGAAAATGCTTATTTTAGCAAAACAGCACGTTTGAGCTTTAATCTGCACAACGCAGTAAAATGGCATAAAACGACGGAAATTTTTATTATTCGTTTTATTAATATTGCGTCTATTTGAACGATTTCAACGATCTAAAATGCTTAGATATGTTTATTCTAGCAAAACAGCGCATTTTGAAGCTTTAATCTGCGTTTTATGCGTAAAACAGCATAAAACGGCAATTTGCATTATTCGTTTTCATTATTATTGCTTCTATTTGAACGATTTCCAACGATCTAAATGCTTGAAAATGCTTATTTTAGCAAAACAGCACGTTTTGAGCTTTAATCTGCGTTTTTAACGTAAAACAGCATAAAACGACGAAATTTTTTATTCGTTTTTTTATTGTATCTATTTGAACGATTTTAACGATCTAAAATGCTTGAAAATGAAGTTATTACAACTGAAACAGTACGTTTTGAAGGCTTTAATCTGCGTTTAACGCGTAAAACAGCATAAAAACGACGAATTTGTTTTATTATTCGTTTTTTATTAATATTGCTTCTATTTGAACGTTCGAAACGATCTAAAATGCTTGAAAATGATTATTTTAGCAAAACAGCACGTTTGAGCTTTTAATCGCAGATTTTAACGCGTAAAACAGCATAAAAACGACGAAATTTTTTATTATTCGTTTTTTATTAATATTGCGTCTATTTGAACAGATTCAACGATCGATGATTGAAAATGATTATTTTTAGCAAAACAGCGCGTTTTGAGCTTAATCTGCGTTTAACGCGAAACAATTATAAAACGACGAATTTTATTATTCGTTTTTTATTAATATTGCACGTCTATTTGAACGATTTCAACGATCTAAAATGCTTGAAAATGAAGTTATTTAGCAAAACAGCACGTTTTGAGCTTTAATCTGCACGTTTTAACGCGTAAAACAGCATAAAAACGACAGAAATTTTTATTATTCGTTTTTTATTAATATTGCGTCTATTTGAACGATTTCAACGATCTAAAATGCTTGAAAATGATTATTTTAGCAAAAGCAGCACGTTTTGAGCTTTAATCTACGTTTTTAACGCGTAAACATACAAAGCGGCAATTTTTATTATTCGTTTTTTATTAATACTGCTTCACTATTTGAACGATTTCAAGCGATCTAAAATGCTTGAAAATTCTTATTTTAGCAAAACAGCGTTTGAGCTTTTAATCTGCGTTTAACGCGTAAAAACAGCATAAAACGACAGAAATTTTTGTTAAGTTTTATTAATGTGTATTGCGTCAATTTGAACGATTTCAGCGATCTAAAATGCTTGAAAATGATTATTTTAAACAGCACGTTTTGAGCTTTATTCTGTGTTTTAACGCGTAAAACGGCGTAAAAACGACAGGCACTTTATTATTCGTTTTTTTATTAATATTGCTTCTATTTGAACGATTTCAACAATCTAAAATGCTTGAAAATGCTTTTTAGCAAAACAGCACGTTTGAGCTTTTAATCTGCGTTTAACGTAAAACAGCATAAAAACGCCGGGAATTTTTATTATTCGTTTTTTCTTAATATTGCACGTCTATTTGAACGTTTCAATTAAATGGCGTAAGTTATTTTAGCAAACGTACGCTGACTTTGTCACGTTTAATGCGTAAAACAGCGCGCCAAAACGACGAAATTTTTATTATTTGTTTTATTCAGTATTTGCGTCTTGAACGATTTCAACGATCCTAAAATAGCAGAAAATGATTATTTAGCAAAACAGCACGTTTTGAGCTTTAATCTGCGCTTTAACGCGTAAAACAGCATAAAAACGACGAATTTTTATTATTCGTTTTTTTATTAATATTGCTTCTATTTGAACGATTTCAACGTCTAAAATGCTTGAAAATGCCATTTTGTAACAAACGTTTTAGAAGACTTTATTCCGTTGCGTAAAACAGCATAAAACGACGAGAATTTTTATTATTGGTTTTATTAATAGCCTTCTCATTTGAACTGATTTCAACGTCTAAAGTACTTGCAGTAGCATTTTACTTAAAAGGCAGCACGTTTGAGCTTTAATCTGCGTTTTAACGCGTAAAACAGCATAAAACGACGAAATTTTTATTATTCGTTTTTTCTTAATATTGCGTCTATTTCAACGATTTCAACGGTGATCTAAAATGCTTGTAAATGATTATTTTAGCAGCAAAACAGCACGTTTTGAGCTTTAATCTGCGTTTTAACGCCCTGAAGCAACGCCAAGCGGCGAATTTTTATTATTCGTTTTTATTAATATTGCTTCTATTTGGGTAGTTTAAGCAGGTAAGTAGCGAAAATGCTTATTTTTAGCAAAACAGCGCGTTTTGAGCTTTTAATCTGCGTTTTAGCGCGTAAAACAGCATAAAACGACAGGGAATTTTTTATTATTCGTTTTTTATTAATGTTACGTCTATTTGAACGATTTCAACGATCTAAAATGCTTGAAGATGATTATTTTAGCAGCAGAACAGCACGTTTTGAGCTTTTAATCATGCGTTTCAACGCGTAAAACAGCATAAAACGACGAATTTTTGATTATTCGTTTTTTTTATTAATATTGCTTCTATTTGAACGATTTCAACGATCTAAAATGCTTGAAAATGCTTATTTTAGCAAAACAGCACGTTTTGAGCTTTAATCTGCGTTTTAACGCGTAAAACGCAAAAAAACGACGAAATTTTTATTATTCTTTTTTTCTTAATATTGCGTCTATTTGAACGATTTCAACGATCTAAAATGCTTGAAAATGATTATTTTAGCAAAACGACTTTTTTGAGCTTTAATCTGCGTTTAACGCGTAAAACAGCATAAAACGACGATTTTATTATTCGTTTTTATTAATATTGCTTCTATTTGAACGATTTCAACGATCTAAAATGCTTGAAAATGCTTATTTTAGCAAACACCCTTTTTGAGCTTTTAACCTGCGTTTTAACGCGTAAAACAACATAAAAACGACGAGAAATTATTCGTTTTTTTAAATATTGCGTCTTTGAACGATTTCAACGATCTAAAATGCAAAATGATTATTTTAGCAAAAACAGCACGTTTTGAGCAAATCTGCGTTTTAACGCGTAAAACAGCATAAAACGACGAATTTTTATTATTCTTTTTTATTAAAAATTTAAAGACGATTTAACGTTAAAATTTGGTTTTTTTAAAAACCCTTTGGTTTTAATTGCTTTAAAAAAAACAGCAAAAACAGTTTTTTATTATTCTTTTTTTATTAAAAAAAACAAAAATTAAAATCTTAAATATTTTTTTAAAAGGAAGGGGTTTTAGCAAAATTGCTTTAAGCTAAAAAGCAAAACGACGTTTTTTTATTTTCTTTTTTTAAAAAACCAGAAAATTTAATTAAAATTTAAAATGTTTTTTTTAAAAAATTTGTTTTAAGGGTTTTAAGCAAAAAAAAAAACAAATTTTATTATTTTTTTTTAAAATTTTATTTTTTTTTAAGTTTTGGTTTAAAATAATTTTGAAAAAGCTTTTTTAAAATTTTTTGGTTTAAGGTGGGAAAAAAAAAAAATTTTTTTTTTTTTTTTTAAAAATTTTTTAAAAATTTGAAAAAAGTTAAAAAATTTTTTTCCCCCTTTTTTTTAAAAAAAGGGAAAAAACCCAAAAAAAAATTTTTTTTTCTTTTTTTTAAAGCTTAGAACGTTTCAACGATCTAAAATGCTGGAAAATGATTATTTTGCAAAAAACCTTTGAGCTTTTTTTCTGCTTTTGGGCCCGAAAA
>NW_027047855.1:0-12381 GCF_025399875.1 Dalotia coriaria | reverse complement strand
CGTTTATGTGTTTAGCGAAAACGCGATTAAGTCAAACGTGCTGTTTAAAATAAGATTTCCATTTAGACGTGGAAACGTTCAAAGCTATTAATAAAACGAATAATAAATTGCGTTTTTGCTTTTACGCGTTAAAACCAGATTCCGGCTGTTTTGCTAAAATAAGCATTTCCATTAGATCTGAAATCTTCAAAGAGCAATATTAATAAAAAAAAATAAAAATTCGTTTTAAGCGAGCTAAAACGCAGATTGCTCAAAACGTGCTGTTTTGCTAAAATGCATTTTCGATTTGATCGAAACGCAAAGAGCAATATTAATAAAAACGAATAATAAAAATTCGTCGTTTTATGCGTTTTAGCTTAAACGCAGTTTTCCCTCAAACGTGCTGTTTTGTTAAATAAGCATTTCGCATTTTGATCTTGAAATCGTTCAAATAAATAATATAAAAACGAATAAAAAATTCTCGTTTTTAGCGTTTAGCGAAAAACGGATTAAAGCCAAACGTCGTTTTCTAAAATAAGCATTTTCAAGCATTTTAGATCGTTAAAACCGTTCAAATAGAAGCACATTAATAAAAACGAATAATAAAATTTCGTCGTTTTATGCTGTTTTACGCTTTAAAAACGCAAAATTAAAGCTCAAAACGTGCTGTTTTGCTAAAATAAGCATTTTCGCATTTTGATCGTTGAATTCGTTCAAATAGACGCAATAAATAAAAACGAATAATAAAATTCGTCGTTTTATGTTTTTTACGCGTTAAACGCAGATAAACCTCAAAGGGCCGTTTTGCTAAAAAAACATTTCAAGCTTTTAGATCGTTGGGAAATCGTTCAACAAAAGCAATATTAATAAAAACGAATAATAAAAATTCGTCGTTTTATGCTGTTTTACGCGTTAAAACGCAGATTAAGCTCAAAACGTGGGGTTTTGTAAAAAGCATTTTCAAGCATTTTAGATCGTTGAAACCGTTAAATAGACGCAATATAATAAAACGAATAATAAAAATTCGTCGTTTTATGCTGTTTTACGCGTTAAAAGCAGATTAAAGCTCAAAACGCTGTTTAAATAAGCATTTTCAAGCATTTTAGATCGTTGAAATCGTTCAAATAGGCAATTAATAAAAACGAATAATAAAATTTTTTTGTCGCGTTTTAATGCGTTTTGTTTTACTGTGTTAAAAAAACGCAATAAAAGCCAAAAAGGGCTTTTGCAAAATAAGCATTTTCCTTTTAATCTTAAACCGTTCAAATAGAAGCTATTAATAAAAACGAATAATAAAAATTCGTCGTTTTTATGCTGTTTTAGCGTTAAAACGCAGATGCTTTCCTCAAAACGTGCTGTTTTGCTAAAATAAATATTTTCAAGCATTTTAGATCGTTGAAATGTCCAACAGGACGCAATATTAATATAAACGAATACTAAAAATTTCTTTTGCTCGTTTTTACGTTTTACGCGTTAAAACGGACAAAGCTCAAAACGTGCTGTTTGCTAAATAAGCATTTTCAAGCATTTTAGATCGCGCTGAAATCGTCTCAAATAGACGCAATAAAAAATAAAAACGAATACGTACCGTCGTGTTTATGCTGTTTACGCGTTAAAATCGCAATGGCGCTCAAAACGTGCTGTTTTGCTAAAATAAGCATTTTTCAAGCATTTAGATCGTTGAAATCGTTCAAATAGACGCAATATTACTAAAACGAATAATAAAAATTCCGTCGTTTTTATGCGTTGCTCGTTAAACGCAGATTAAAAGCTCAAAACGTGCTGTTTTGCTGCTAAATAAGCATTTTCAAGCATTTTAGATCGTTGAAATCGTTCAAATAGGCTAATATTAATAAAAACGAATAATGTTCCTACGCTTTTATGCGCTGTTTTACGCGTTAAACGGTGATTAAAGCAATAAACGTGCTGTTTTGCTAAAATAAGCATTTTTCAAGTATTTTAGATCGTTGAAATCGTTCAAATAGACGCACATTAATAAAAACGAATAATAAAAATTCGTCGTTTTATGCTGTTTTTACGTTAAAATGCAGATTAAAAGCTCAAAACGTGCTGTTTTGGCTTAAAATACATTTTCTTAAGCATTTTAGATCGTTGAAATCGTTCAAATAGAAGCAATATTAATAAAAACGAATAAAAAAAATTTCGTTTTTTTTTATGCTGTTTTACGCGTTAAAACGCAGATTAAAGCTCAAAACGTGCTGTTTTGCTAAAATAAGCATTTTCAAGCTTTTTAGATCGTTGAAATCGTTTATATAGAAGCAATATTAATAAAACAAATAATAAAAATTCGTCATTTTTATGCTGTTTACGCGTTAAACCGCAGATTAAAGCTCAAAACGTGCTGTTTTGCTAAAATAAGCATTTTCAAGCATTTTAGATCGTTGAAATCGTTCAAATAGACGCAATATTAATAAAAACGAATAATAAAATTTCGTCGTTTTTATGCTGTTTTACGCGTTAAAACGCAGAATAAAGCTCAAAACGTGCTGTTTTGCTAAAATAAGCATTTTCAAGCATTTTAGATCGTTGAAATCGTTCAAATAAAAGCAATATTAATAAAAACGAATAATAAAAATTTGTTTTTTTATGTTTTTTACGCGTTAAAACGCGTTTAAAAAGTAAAAACGTGCTGTTTTGCAAAAATAACATTTTCAAGCTTTTAGTCGTTGAAATCGTTTTATAAAAGCAATATTAATAAAAACAATAATAAAAATCTGCATTTTATGCTGTTTTACGCTTAAAAACGCAGATTAAAGCTAAAACGTGCCGTTTTGCTAAAATAAGATTTTAAATTTTAGATCGTTGAAATCGTTCAATAGAGCAATTTTAAATAAAAAACGAAAATAAAACGTTTTTATGCTGTTACGCGTTAAAACCAAAAAACCCAAACGTTTTTTGCTAAAAAGCTTTTAAGCATTTTAATCGTTAAACTTTCAATAAAAAATTTAATAAAAACGAATAATAAAAATCGTGTTTTATTTTTACGCGTTAAACGCAATTAAGCTAAAGCGTTTTCAAATAAGATTTAAACATTTAGACGTTGAATTTAATAGAACGCAATTAAAAAAATAATAAAAGTCGTTTTAGCTGTTTTACGCTTAAAAACCCAAAGCTCAAAAGGCATTTTCTAAAAAATATAAAATTTTAATCGTTAAATTTAAAAACGCAATAAATAAAAAAATTAAAATTTCTTTTTAGCTGTTTTACGTAAGCGATTAAGCTAAAAGTGCGTTTTGCAAATAAGATTTAAGCATTTAGATTTAAATCGTTAAATACGTTTTAATAAAAACCCAAAATTAAATCCGTTTTTTGTTATTTTAAAAGAAATTAACTTAAACGTTTTTCAAAATAAATTTAATTTTTTAATCGTTAAATGTTTACGCGTTTAAACGAATTTAAACCGTTTTGTTTTTGCTTAAAAAGTTTTAAAGTCAAACGGGGTTTCAAAAAAAATTTAAATTTTAATCGTAAATCGTTTTTAGCTCTTTAAAATTTAAAACCGATAAAAAAACGGCGTTTTGCTTTATTTTAAAGCATTTTAATTTAAACGTCCGTTTTAAAAAAGCATTAAAAAATTTGATCGTATCGTTTTAGAGCTTTAAAAAAAAATAACCTGTTTTTATGTTTTTACGCGTTAAAGGGTTAAAGTCAAAGTCTTTTTAAAAAAAAATTTTAAAATTTTTTATCGTTGTCTTTAAAAAGAAGAAAATTAAAAAACGTTAAAAAATGCGTTTAAGCTTTAGCGTTAAACGTTAAAGCTCAAAGCTTTTTTAAAAATAAATTTAAGATTTTTAGTTTTTGAACGTTAAAAAAGCAATTTTAATAAAACGTTAAAAATTGCTTTTATAAGTTTTAGCGTTAAACGAATTAAAGTTCAAAACCGTTTAAAAAAAACATTTAGCATTTTCGTTAAACGTTAAATAACGCAATTAATAAAAATTTTAAATACTTTTTTAAGTTTAATTAAAAGCTGATTAAACAAAAGTCTGTTTTGAAAATAATTTTAAGCATTTTAGATAGGAATTCAAAAAGAAATTTTAAATAAAACAATTAAAAATTCGTTTTAAAGGTTTTAACGTAAAACGCAATTAAAGCAAAACCTTTTTTTTTTAAAACGCAGATTAAAGCTCAAAACGTGCTGTTTTGCAAAAAATAAGCACTTTCAAGCATTTTAGATCGTTGAAATCGTTCAAATAGAAGCAATATTAATAAAAACGAATAATAGAAAATTCGTCTTTTTTATGCTGTTTTACGCGTAAAAACGCAGATTAAAGCTTAAAACGTGCTGTTTTGCTAAAATAAGCATTTTCAAGCATTTTAGATTGTTGAAATCGTTCAAATAGACGCAATATTAAAAAAAAACGAATAATAAAAATTTCGTCGTTTTATGCTGTTTTACGCGTTAAAACGCTGATTAAAGCTCAAAACGTGCCGTTCTGCTAAAATAAGCATTTTCAAGCATTTTAGATCGTTGAAATCGTTCAAATAGACGCAATGGCAAAAACGAATAATAAAAATTTCGTCGTTTTTTTTTATGCTGTTTTACGCGCGTTAAAACGCAGATTAAAACTCAAAACGTGCTGTTTTGTAAAATAAGCATTTTCAAGCATTTTAGATCCGTTGAAATCGTTAAAATAGAAGCAATATTAATATAAAATGAATAATAAAAATTCGTCGTTTTATGCTGTTTTACGCGTTAAAACGCGTTTAAGCTCAAAACGTGCTGTTTTGCTTTAAAATATGCACTTTCAAGCATTTTAGATCGTTGAAATGATTCCAAATAGACGCAATGAAAGAAAAACGAATATTAAAAAATTTCGTCGTTTTTATGCTGTTTGCGATAAAACGCAGAATAAAGCTCAAAACGTGCTGTTTGCTAAAATAAGCATTTTTCAAGCATTTTAGATCGTTGGAAATCGTTCAGCAGACGCAATATTAATAAAAAACGAATAATAAAAATTTCGTCGTTTTTATGCTGTTTTACGCGTTAAAACGCAGATTAAAGCTCAAAACGTGCTATTTTGCTAAAATAAGCATTTTCAAGCATTTTAGATCGTTGAAATCGTTCAAATGCGAAGCAACATTAATAAAAACGAATAATAAAATTCGTCACGTTTTTATAGCATTTTTACGCGTAAAACGCAGATTAAAGCAAAACGTGCTGTTTTGGCACAAAATAGCATTTTCAAGCATTTTGGGTGTTGAAATCGTTCAAATAGACGCAATATTAATAAAACGAATAATAAAAGAAATTTCATCGTTTTTTATGCTGTTTTACGCGTTAAACGCTGATTAAAGCAAAACGATGCTGTTTTTGCTAAAATAAGCATTTTCAAGCATTTTAGATCGTTGAAATCGTTGAAATAGGCGCAATATTAATAAAAACAAATAATAAAAATTCGTCGTTTTAGCATGCTGTTTTACGCGTTAAACGCAGATTAAAACTCAAACGTGCTGTTTGTTAAAACATTTTCAAGCATTTTAGATCGTTGAAATCGTTCAAATAGAAGCATTATTAATAAAAACGAATAACAAAAATTTCGTCGTTTTATGCTGTTTTACGCGTTAAAACGCAGATTAAAAGCTCAAAACGTGCTGTTTTGCTAAAATAAAAGCATTTTCAAGCATTTTTAGATCGTTGAAATCGTTTAAATAGAAGCAATATTAATAAAACGAATAATAAAATTCGTCATTTTTATGCTGTTTTACGCGTTAAACGCAGATTAAAGCTCAAAAATGCTGTTTTGCTAAATTAAGCATTTTCAAGCATTTTTAGATCGTTGAAATCGTTCAAATAGACGCAATATTAATAAAAACGAATAGCAAAATTTCGTCGTTTTTATGCTGTTTACCTTAAAACGCAGATTAAAGCTCAAAACGTGCTGTTTTGCTAAAATAAGCATTTTTCAAGCATTTTTAGATCGTTGAAATCGTTCAAATAGAAGCAATATTAATAAAAACGGGTAATAAAAATTCGTCGTTTTTTATGCTGTTTTACGCGTTAAAACGCCAGATTAAAAGCTCAAAACGATGCTGTTTTGCTTCAAAATAAGCATTTTCAAGCATTTTAGATCGTTGAAATCGTTCAAATAGACGCAATATTAATAAAGAAGCAGATATTTAAAAATTTCCGTCGTTTTTATGCTGTTTTACGCGTTAAACGCTGATTAAAAGCCAAAACGTGCTGTTTTGCTTTAAAATAAGTATTTTCAAGCATTTTAGATCGTTGAAATCGTTCAAATAGACGCAATATTGAAAAACGAATAATAAAAAATTCGTCGTTTTTATGCTGTTTTACGCGTTAAAGAAACGCAGATTAAAACTCAAAACGATGCTGTTTTCCTAAAATAAGCAGTTGCAAGCATTTTAGATCGTTGAAATCGTTCAAATAGAAGCAATAATGTAAAAACGAATAATGAAATTTCGTCGTTTTTATGCTGTTTTACGCGTTAAACGCAGATTAAAGCTCAAAACGTGCTGTTTGCTAAAATAAGCATTTTCAAGCATTTTTAGATTGTTGAAATCGTTTAAATGAAGCAATATTAATAAAAACGGAATAATAAAAATTTCGTTCTTTTTATGTATTTTACGCGTTAAAACGCAGATTAAAAGCATCAAAACGTGCTGTTTTGCTAAAATAAGCATTTTCCAGCATTTTAGATCGTTGAAATCGTTCAAATAGACGCAATAGTAATAAAAACGAATAATAAAATTTCGTCGTTTTTATGCTGTTTTACGCGTTAAAACGCAGAATAAAACAAAACGTGCTGTTTTGCTAAAATAAGCATTTTCAAGCATTTAGATCGTTGAAATCGTTCAAATAGGCCCACTTAATATTAATAAAAACGAATAATAAAGGGAATTTCGTCGTTTTATGCTGTTTTACGCGTTAAAACGCAGATTAAAACTCAAAACGTGCTGTTTTTGCTGGAAATAAACATTTTAAAGCATTTTAGATCGTTGAAATCGTTCAAATAGGCCGCAATATTAATAAAAACAAATAATAAAAAAGATTCGTCGTTTTTATGCTGTTTTTACGCGCGTTAAAACGAAGATTAAAACTCAAAACGTGCTGTTTTGCTAAAATAAGCATTTTCAAGCATTTTAGATCGTTGAAATCGTTCAAATAAGAAGCAATATTAATAAAAACGAATAATAAAAAAATTCGTCGTTTTTATATGCTGTTTTACGCGTTAAAACGCAGATTAAAGCTCAAAACATTAACTGTTTTGCTTCGTAAGCATTTTCAAGCATTTTAGATCGTTGAAATCACGTTGAAATAGACGCAATATTAATAAAACGAATAATAAAAAGATTTCGTCGTTTTTTATGCTTTTATTTTTACTTGCCGTTAAAACGTTGATTAAAAGCTCAAAACGTGCTGTTTTGCTAAATAAGCATTTTTCAAGCATTTTAGATCATTGAAATCGTGCCAAATAGACGCAATATTAATAAAAACGAATAATAAAAATTCGTCGTTTTTATGCTGTTTTTACGCGTTAAAACGCAGATTAAGCTCAAAACGTGCTGTTTTGCTAAAATAGGCATTTTCAAGCATTTTAGATCGTTGAAATCGTTCAAAATAGAAGTATTAATAAGAAGCAGAGTAATAAAATTTCGTCGTTTTTTAGTAACATTTTTACGCGTTAAAACGCAGATTAAAGCTCAAAACATTGCTGTTTGGCAAATAAGCATTTTAAAGCATTTTTAGATCGTTGAAATGTTTAAATAGAAGCAATATTAATAAAAACTAATAATAAAAATTCGTCATTTTAGTAACATTTTACGCGTTAAAACGCAGATTAAAGCTCAAAACGTGCTGTTCGCACAAAATAAAGCATTTTCAGCATTTTTAGATCGTTGAAATCGTTCAAATAGACGCAATATTAATAAAAACGAATAATAAAAATTTCGTCGTTTTATGCTGTTTTACGCGTTAAAACGCAGATTAAAACTCAAAACGTGCTGTTTTTGCTAAAATAAACATTTTTAAAGCATTTATTTTAGATCGTTGAAATCGTTCAAATAGACGCAATATTAATAAAAAACAAATAATAAAAAATTCGTCGTTTTATGCTGTTTTACGCACGTTAAACGAAGATTAAAGCTCAAAACGTGCTGTTTTGCTAAAATAAGCATTTTCAAGCATTTTTAGATCGTTGAAATCGTTCAGAAATAGAAGCAATATTAATAAAAACGAATAATAAAAAATTCGTCGTTTTTATGCTGTTTTACGCGTTTAAAACGCAGATTAAAATAAAACGTGCTGTTTGCTAAAATAAGCATTTTTCAAGCATTTTAGATCGTTGAAATCGTTGAAATAGACGCAATATTAATAAAAACGAATAATAAAATTTCGTCGTTTTTATGCTGTTTTACGTTAAAACGCTGATTAAAAGCACAAAACGTGCTGTTTTGCTAAAATAAGCATTTTCAAGCATTTTTAGATCATTGAAATCGTTCCGTGGAGCGCAATATTAATAAAACGAATAATAAAAATTCGTCGTTTTTTTATGCTGTTTTACGCGTTAAAGGAAACGCAGATTAAAGCTCAAAACGTGCTGTTTTGCTAAAATAGAGCATTTTTGCAAGCATTTTTTTAGATCGTTGAAATCGTTCAAATAAGTAATATTAATAAAAAACGAGTAATAAAAATTTCCGTCGTTTTTTATGCTGTTTTTACGCGTTAAAACGCAGATTAAAAGCTCAAAACGTGCTGTTTTGCTTAAATAAGCATTTTAAAGCATTTTAGATCGTTGAAATCGTTTAAATAGAAGCAATATTAATAAAAAACTATGTAAAAAATTCGTCATTTTTATGCTGTTTTACGCGTTAAAACGCAGATTAAAAGCTCAAAACATTGCGCAATTTCTGCTAAAATAAAGCATTTTTCAAAGAAAGCATTTTAGATCCGTTGAAATCACGATTTCAAAATAGACGCAATATTATTAAATAAAACGAGAATAATAAAAATTTCGTCGTTTTAGCTACGAGTTTACGCGTTAAAACGCAGATTAAAACTCAAAACGTGCTGTTTTGGCACAAAATAAGCATTTTCAAGCATTTTAGATCGTTGAAATCGTTCAAATAGAAGCAATATTAATATAAAATGAATAATAAAAATTCGTCGTTTTTATGCTGTTTTACGCGTTAAAGCAGATTTAAACTCAAACATTAACTGTTTTGCTAAAATATGCACTTTCAAGCATTTTAGATCGTTGAAATCGTTCAAATAGACGCAATAAAAATAAAAACGAATAATAAAAATTTCGTCGTTTTATGCTGTTTTACGCGATAAAACGCAGAATAAAAAGCTCAAAACGTGCTGTTTGCTAAAAATAAGCATTTTTCTGCTGCCTCGGCAACTACTTATTGAAAGCATTTTGAATCGTTGAAATCGTTCAGAATAGACGCAATATTAATAAAAACGAATAATAAAGAATTTCGTCGTTTTTATGCTGTTTTACGCGTTAAACGCAGATTAAAAGCTCAAAACGTGCTATTTTGCTAAAATAAGCATTTTCAAAAGCATTTTAGATCGTTGAAATCGTTCAAATAGAAACAGCATTAATAAAAACGAATAATAAAATTCGTCGTTTTATGCTTTTGTTTTACGCGTAAAACGCAGATTAAGCAAAACGTGCTGTTTTGCTAAAATAAGCATTTTCAAGCATTTTAGATTGTTGAAATCGTTCAAATAGACGCAATATTAATAAAACAGATAATAAAAATTTCGTCGTTTTATGCTGTTTTACGCGTTAAACGCTGATTAAAACTCAAACGTGCTGTTTTTGCTAAAATAAGCATTTTCAAGCATTTTAGATCGTTGAAATCGTTGGGGAAATAGACGCAATATTAATAAAAACAAATAATAAAAATTCGTCGTTTTATGCTGTTTTGCGCGTTAAAACGCCAGATTGAAACTCAAAACGTGCTGTTTTATTTAAAAGCATTTTCAAGCATTTTTAGATCGTTGAAATCGTTCAAATAGAAGCATTAGTAATAAAAACGAATAACAAAAATTTCGTCGTTTTATGCTGTTTTACGCGTTAAAACGCAGATTAAAAGCTCAAAACGTGCTGTTTTGCTAAAATAAAGCATTTTCAAGCATTTTTGAATCACGTTGAAATCGTTTAAATAGAAGCAATTAATAAAAACGAATAATAAAAATTCGTCATTTTATGCTGTTTACGCGTTAAAACGCAGATTAAACTCAAAAATGCTGTTTGCTAAATTGGCATTTTCAAGCATTTTTAGATCGTTGAAATCGTTCAAATAAAAACAATATTAATAAAAACGAATAATAAAAATTTCTCTTTTTTATGCTTTTTTTACGCGTTAAAACCAGTTTAAAAAACTCAAAACGTGCTGTTTTGCTAAAAAAAGCTTTTTTCAAGAAATTTTGGGGGTTGTTGAAATCTTTTTAAATAGAAGCAATATTAATAAAAAAAAAATAATAAAAATTCGTTCTTTTTATGCTGTTTTACGCTTTAAAAACGCAGATTAAAGCTAAAAAATTGCTGTTTTCCAAAATAAGCTTTTTCCCAGCATTTTAGATCGTTGAAATCGTTGAAATAGACGCAATATTAATAAAAACGAATAATAAAAATTTCGTCGTTTTTTATGTTTTTTTACGCGTTAAAACGCTGATTAAAGCTCAAAACGTGCTGTTTTGCTAAAATAAGCATTTTCAAGCATTTTAGATCATTGAAATCGTTCAAATAGACGCAATATTAATAAAAAACGAATAATAAAAAATTCGTCTTTTTTTATGCTGTTTTACGCGTTAAAACGCAGATTAAAGCTCAAAACGTGCTGTTTTGCTAAAATAAGCATTTTCAAGCATTTTAGATCGTTGAAATCGTTCAAATAGACGCAATATTAATAAAAACGAATAATAAAATTTCGTCGTTTTTATGCTGTTTTACGCGTTAAAACGCAGAATAAAGCTCAAAACGTGCTGTTTTTGCTAAAATAGCATTTTCAAGCATTTAGATCGTTGAAATCGTTCAAATAAAGCAATATTAATAAAACGAATAATAAAAATTCGTCGTTTTTTATGCTGTTTTACGCGCTAAAACGCAGATTAAAGCTCAAAACGTGCTGTTTTGCTAAAATAAGCATATTCAAGCATTTTAGATCGTTGAAATCGTTCAAATAAAGCAATATTAATAAAACGAATAATAAATTCGTCTTTTTTTATGCTTTTTTTACGCGTTAAAACGCAGATTAAAACTCAAAACGTGCTGTTTTGCTAAAATAAGCATTTTCAAGCTTTTTTAGATCGTTGAAATCGTTCAAATAGAAGCAATATTAATAAAAACGAATAATAAAAATTTCGTCGTTTTATGCTGTTTTACGCGTTAAAACGCTGTTTAAAAAACTCAAAACGTGCTGTTTTGCTAAAATAAGCATTTTCAAGCATTTTAGATCGTTGAAATCGTTCAAATAGAAGCAATATTAATAAAAACGAATAATAAAAATTTCGTCGTTTTATGCTGTTTTACGCGTTAAAACGCAGTTTAAAAACTCAAAACGTGCTGTTTTGCTTAAAAAAAGCATTTTCATGCATTTTAGATCGTTGAAATCGTTTAAATAGAAGCAATATTAATAAAAACGAATAATAAAAAATTCGTCATTTTTATGCTGTTTTACGGGGTTAAAACGCAGATTAAAGCTCAAAACGTGCTGTTTTTTGCTAAAATAAGCATTTTCAAGCATTTTAGATCGTTGAAATCGTTCAAATAGACGCAATATTAATAAAAACGAATAATAAAAATTCGTCGTTTTTATGCTGTTTTACGCGTTAAAACGCAGATTAAAGCTCAAAACGTGCTTTTTTTTGCTAAAATAAGCATTTTCAAGCATTGTAGATCGTTGAAATCGTTTCAAATAGACGCAATATTTAAAAACGAATAATAAAAATTCGTCGTTTTTTATGCTGTTTACGCGTTAAAACGCAGATTAAAGCTCAAAACGTGCTGTTTTGCTAAAAAAAACATTTTCAAGCATTTTAAGTCGTTGAAATCGTTCAAATAGAAGCAATATTAATAAAAACGAATAATAAAAATTCGTCTTTTTTTATGCTGTTTTACGCTTTAAAAACGCAGATTAAAGCTCAAAACGTGCTGTTTTGCTAAAATAAGCATTTTCAAGCATTTTAGATCGTTGAAATCGTTCAAATAGAAGCAATATTAATAAAAACAAATAATAAAAATCGTTGTTTTTATGCTGTTTTACGCGTTAAAACGCAGATTAAAGCTCAAAACGTGCTGTTTTGCTAAAATAAGCATTTTCAAGAAAGACGTTGAAACCCCTTCAAATAGACCAATATTAAAAAAAACGAATAAAAAAAATTTCTTTTTTTATGCTTTTTTACGC
>NW_027047854.1:0-12386 GCF_025399875.1 Dalotia coriaria | reverse complement strand
TTTTAAACAAAACCCATTTTTCTTTTTAATAAGTATTAACTTCGAAAGACAAAGCTTTTATTTAATTTAACGAAAACAAAAGCTTTTTAACGTTTTTTTTAATTGCCTAACATTTAACGATCTAAATAAAATGCTTTTTTAAAAGCCGTTTTGACAATTCCTTTTAAGCGAAAAAAACAAAACACCTATTTATTCGTTTTAAAAATTTCCTATTTATTTTCTTTTATTAAAAGGGAAAATCTTATTTTGAAAACACACGTTTTGAAAGTTTTTAAATTGGTTTTAACGCAAAAAACGCAAAAAACGCAAAAATTTTAAACGTTTTTTAAATTATTGTTATTTAAGATTTCACATTAAAATTTAAAATTTTATTTTGAAAACCCCTTTTGAGTTTTAACGCGTTTAGGTAAAACTAAACCTTTTAAAAAACGTTTTAAGAAATTTTTATTTTTTTTTAAATTAAATGCAAAATCTTTTTTTAACACAACGTTAAAGTTTTAATTGCGTTTAGGAAAACAGAAAAAGGACTTTTATTCGTTTTATAAAGCTAAAAAAATTTAAAAAATTTTAAAATTTGCTTTTTTGAACACACGTTAAAGCTTAATTTGTTTTTAGTAAAACAGCAAAGAAAATTTTTATTATCGTTTTAGGCGTAAAACATTTCAACGACAAATTTTAAAAATTTTTCTTTTTTTTTAAAACGTCTTTTGAGTTTAATTTTTTCTAAAAGTTTTAAAAAGCAATTTTTAAAACGTTTTATTTAATTCTCTTTTAAGGGTAAACAACAAAAAGCGAAATTCTTTTTTTTTTAATAAATTTAGTTTTTAAACGTTTTAAGGGAAAAAAGCTAAAAGACATTTTAACGTTTTATTTTATTGCGTTATTTGAACGATTTAAAACGATCAAAATAAAATCTATTTTAAAAAGCAGTTTTGAGGCAACCTTTTTTAACGCTAAAACTTAAAAGCAATTTTAAAACCGTTTATTAATATTCTCTTTTAACGATTAACAACTAAAAGCGAAAATTTATTTTTTAAAAACCCCTTTTGAGTTTCAATGCGTTTAAGCAAAAACCCTTTTAAAACGACGAATTTTATTTCTTTTTTATTAACGCGTTAAAATTAAACGAAAAAATTTTAAATTTGTTTTTTTAAAAAAAGGCCTTTTGAGTTTTAACTGCTTTAAAGCTAAAAAGCAAAAAACGACGTTACTTTATTTCGTTTTGGTAAAAAAGCTTTTTTAAAATTTTCCCGTTTTAAATTTGGGCTTATTTTAACAAAACAGCACGTTTTGGGCTTTATTCTGCGTTTTAACGCGTAAAACAGCAAAACGACAGGGTACATTATTCGTTTTTATTTTTATTGCGCGTCTATTGAACGATTTCAACGATCTAAATGCTTGAAGAAAATGCTTATTTTAGCAAAACAGCACGTTTTTGAGCTTTTAATCACCACGTTTTAACGCGGCAACCTTATAAACGACGAATTTTTTTTATTATTCGTTTTTATAAATATTGCGTCTATTTGAACGATTTCAACGATCTAAAATGCTTAGAGAAAATGCTTATTTTAGCAAAACAGCGTTTTAAGCGCAATCTGCGTTTTGACGCGTAAAGCAGCATAAAACGACGAATTTTTTATTATTCGTTTTTATTAATATTGCTTCTATTTGAACGATTTCAACGATCTAAAATGCTTGAAAATGCTTATTTTAGCAAAACAGCACGTTTGAGCTTTATTCGTTTTAGCGTAAAACAACATAAAACGACGGAATTTTATTATTCGTTTTTTATTTTTATTGCGTCTATTTGAACGATTTTGCTGATCTAAAATGCTTGAAAATGCTAATTTTAGCAAAACAGCACGTTTGAGCTTTTAATCTGCGTTTTAACGCGTAAAACAGCATAAAAACGACGAATTTTTATTATTCGTTTTTTTTATTAATATTGAAACTCTATTTGAACGATTTAACGATCTAAAATGCTTGAAAATGCTTATTTTTAGCAAAACAGCACGTTTTGAGCTTAATCTGCGTTTTAACGCGTAAAACAGCATAAAAACGACAGGGAGATTTTATTATTCGTTTTATTAATATTGCGTCCCATTTGAACGATTCAACGATCTAAAATGCTTGAAAATGCTTATTTTAGCAAAACAGCACGTTTGAGCTTTAATCTGCGTTTTAACGCGTAAAGAGCAGCATAAAAACGACGAATTTTTATTGTCGTTTTTTATTAATATTGCTCTATTTAGACGATTTCAACGATCTAAAATGCTTGAAAATGCTTATTTTAGTAAAACAGCACGTTTTGAGGCTTTAATCTGCGTTTAACGCGTAAAACAGCATAAAAACGACGAATTTTTATTATTTCGTTTTTATTAATATTGCTTCTATTTGAACGATTTCAACGATCTAAAATGCTTGAAAATGTATTTTAGCAGCAAAACAGCAGCACGTTTTGAGCTTTATTCTGCGTTTTAACGCGTAAAACAGCATAAAACGACAAAATTTTTATTATTCGTTTTATATTTTATTGCGTCTATTTGAACGATTTCAACGATCTAAAATGCTGAAAATGCTTATTTTAGCAAAACAGCGTTTGAGCTTTTAATCTGAATTTTGACGCGTAAAACAACATAAAAACGACGAATTTTTTATTTTTCGTTTTTATTAATATTGCTTCTATTTGAACGATTTCAACGATCTAAAATGCTTGAAAATGCTTATTTTAGCAAAACAGCACGTTTGAGCTTTATTCTGCGTTTAACGCGTAAACAACATAAAACAGTGAAATTTTTATTATTCGTTTTTTATTAATATTGCGTCTATTTGAACGATTTCCACGATCTAAAATGCTTGAAAATGCTTATTTTAGCAAAACAGCACGTTTGAGCTTTAATTTGCGTTTTAACGCGTAAACAGCATAAAAACGTGAATTTTTATTATTCGTTTTTATTAATATTGCTTCTATTTGAACGATTTCAACGATCTAAAATGCTTGAAATGCTTGTTATTTTTAGCAAACAGCACGTTTGAGCTTTACTCTGCGTTTTAACGCGTAAACAGCATAAAACGACAGAGAATTTTTATTATTCGTTTTTTATTTTTTATTGCGTCTATTTGAAAGACGATTTCAACGATCTAAAATGCTTGAAAATGCTTTATTTTAGCCGACAACACGTTTTGAGCTTTAATCTGCGTTTTTAGCGCGTAAAACAGCATAAAAACGACGAATTTTTATTATTCGTTTTTTTATTATATTGCGTCTATTTGAACGATTTCAACGATCTAAAATGCTTGAAAATGCTTATTTTAGCAAAACAGCACGTTTTGAGCTTTAATCTGCGTTTTAACGCGTAAAACGCATAAAACGACGAATTTTTTATTATTCGTTTTTATTAATATTGCGTTATTTGAACGATTTCAACGATCTAAAATGCTTGAAAATGCTTATTTTAGCAAAACAGCATGTTTTGAGCTTTAATCTGCGTTTTAACGCGTAAAACAGCATAAAAACGACGAATTTTTTATTATTCGTTTTTATTAATATTGCTTCTATTTGAACGATTTCAAGAAATCTAAAATGCTTTGAAAATGCTTATTTTAGCAAACAGCACGTTTTGAGTTTTAATCTGCGTTTTAACGCGTAAAACAGCATAAAAACGACGAATTTTTTATTATTCGTTTTTATTAATTTTGGGTTTTCTATTTACAACGATCTTCAAAATCTTAAAATGCTTGAAAATGCTTATTTTGCAAAACGCACGTTTTGAGTTTTAAATCTGCGTTTAACGCGAAAAACAGCAAAAAAACGACAAAATTTTATTTTTCTTTTTTATTAATATTGGGTTTTTAACGATTTAAAACGATCAAAAAATGCGAAAATGTTATTTTAGCCAGCACGTTTTGAGCTTTTAATCTGCGTTTTAACGCGTAAAACAGCATAAAAACGACGAATTTTTTATTATTCGTTTTTATTAATATTGCTTCTATTTGAACGATTTCAACGATCTAAAATGCTTGAAAATGCTTATTTTAGCAAAACAGCACGTTTTGAGCTTTAATCTGCGTTTTAACGCGTAAACAGACATAAAAACGACGAAATTTTTATTATTCGTTTTTATTAATATTGCGTCTATTTGAACGATTTCAACGATCTAAAATGCTTGAAAATGCTTATTTTAGCAAAACAGCACGTTTTGAGCTTTAATCTGCGTTTTAACGCGTAAAACAGCATAAAACGACGAAATTTTTATTATTCGTTTTTATTAATATTGCGTCTATTTGAACGATTTCAACGATCTAAAATGCTTGAAAATGCTTATTTTAGCAAAACAGCACGTTTTGAGCTTTTAATCTGCGTTTAACGCGTAAAACAGCATAAAAACGACGAATTTTTTATTATTCGTTTTTATTAATATTGCGTCTATTTGAACGATTTCAACGATCTAAAATGCTTGAAAATGCTTTATTTTAGCAAAACAGCACGTTTTGAGCTTTAATCTGCGTTTTAACGCGTAAAACAGCATAAAAAACGACGAAATTTTTATTATTCGTTTTATTAATATTGCGTCTATTTGAACGATTTCAACGATCTAAAATGCTTGAAAATGCTTATTTTAGCAAAAACAGCACGTTTTGAGCTTTATCTGCGTTTTAACGCGTAAAACAGCATAAAAACGACGAAATTTTTATTATTCGTTTTTATTATATTGCTCTATTTGAACGATTTCAACGATCTAAAATGCTTGAAAATGCTTATTTTAGCAAAACAGCACGTTTTGAGCTTTAATCTGCGTTTTAACGCGTAAAACAGCATAAAACGACGAATTTTTTATTATTCGTTTTTATTAATATTGCGTCTATTTGAACGATTTCAACGATCTAAAAATGCTTGAAAATGCTTATTTTAGCAAAACAGCACGTTTTGAGCTTTTAATCTGCGTTTTAACGCGTAAAACAGCATAAAAACGACGAAATTTTTATTATTCGTTTTTATTAATATTGCGTCTATTTGAACGATTTCAACGATCTAAAATGCTTGAAAATGCTTATTTTAGCAAAACAGCACGTTTTGAGCTTTATTCTGCGTTTTAACGCGTAAAACAGCATAAAAACGACAAAATTTTTATTATTTGTTTTTATTTTTATTGCGTCTATTTAAAAGATTTCAACGATCTAAAATGCTTAAAAAATGTTTATTTTAGCAAAAACAGCACTTTTTTGAGCTTTAATCTTCGTTTTAGCGTAAAACAGCATAAAACGACGAATTTTTATTTTTTTATTAATATTGCTTCTATTTGAACGATTTCAACGATCTAAATGCTTGAAAATGCTTATTTTAGAAAAAACAGCACGTTTGACTTTAATCTGCGTTTTAACGCGTAAAACAGCATAAAAAACGACGAAATTTTATTATTCGTTTTTATTAATATTGCGTCTATTTGAACGATTTCAACGATCTAAAATGCTTGAAAATGCTTTTTTTTGCAAACAGCACGTTTTGAGTTTTAATCTGCGTTTTAACGCGTAAAACAGCAAAAAAAACGACGAATTTTTATTATTCGTTTTTATTAATATTGCTTCTATTTGAACGATTTCAACAATCTAAAATGCTTGAAAATGCTTATTTTAGCAAAACAGCACGTTTTGAGCTTTAATCTGCGTTTTAACGCGTAAAACAGCATAAACGACGAATTTTTTATTCGTTTTTATTAATATTGTTTATTTGAACGATTTCAACGATCTAAAATGCTTGAAAATGCTTATTTCAGAAAAAACAGCACGTTTTGAGCTTTTAATCTGCGTTTTAACGCGAAAAGAGCAAAAAAACGACAAATTTTTTTATTATTGTTTTTATTAATATTGCGTCTATTTGAACGATTTCAATGTTTCAAAATGCTTGAAAATGCTTATTTTAGCAAAACAGCACGTTTTGAGCTTTAATCTGCGTTTTAACGCGTAAAACAGCATAAAACGACGAATTTTTATTATTCGTTTTTTATTAATATTGCTTCTATTTGAAGGGATTTCAACGATCTAACATGCTTGAAAATGCTTATTTTAGCAAAACAGAACGTTTTGATTTTTAATCTGCGTTTTAACGCGTAAAACAGCATAAAACGACGAATTTTTATTATTCGTTTTATTAATATTGCGTCTATCTGAACGATTTCAACGATCTAAAGCTGAAAATGCTTATTTTAGCAAACAGCACGTTTTGAGTTTAATCAGAGTTTTAACGCGTAAAACAGCATAAAAACGACGAAATTTTTATTATTCGTTTTATTAATATTGCGTCTATTTGAACGATTTCAACGATCTAAAATGCTTGAAAATGCTTATTTTAACAAAACAGCACGTTTTGAGTTTAATCTGCGTTTTAACGCGTAAATCAGCATAAAACGACGAATTTTTTATTATTCGTTTTTAAAATTTTGTTCTATTTGAACGATTTCAACGATCTAAAATGTTTTGAAAATGCTTATTTAGCAAAACAGCACGTTTTATTTAATCTGCGTTTTAACGCGTAAAACAGAATAAAAACGACGAAATTTTTATTATTCGTTTTTATTAATATTGCGTCTATTTGAACGATTTTAACGATCTAAAATGCTGGAAAATGCTTATTTTAGCAAAACAGCACGTTTTGAGTTTTTATTCGCGTTTTAACGCGTAAAACAGCAAAAAAACGACGAAATTTTTATTATTCGTTTTTTATTTTATTGCGTCTATTTGAACGATTTCAACGATCTAAAATGCTTGAAAATGCTTATTTTAGCAAAACAGCACGTTTTGAGCTTTAATCTGCGTTTAACGCGTAAAACACATAAAAACGACAAATTTTTATTACGTTTTTTTTAAATATTGCGTCTATTTGAACGATTTCAACGATCTAAAATGCTTGAAAATGCTTATTTTAGCAAAACAGCACGTTTTGAGCGTTATTCTGCGTTTTAACGCGTAAACAGCATAAAACGACGAAATTTTTATTATTCGTTTTTATTATATTGCGTCATTTGAACGATTTCAACGATCTAAAATGCTTGAAAATGCTTATTTTAGAAAAACAGCACGTTTTGAGCTTTTAATCTGCGTTTTAACGCGTAAAACAGCATAAAACGAGAATTTTTATTATTCTTTTTTTATTAATATTGCTTCTTTTTTGAACGATTTCAACGATCTAAAAATGCTTGAAAATGTTATTTTAGAAAAAACAGCACGTTTTGAGCTTTAATCAGAGTTTTAACGCGTAAAACAGCATAAAAACGACGAAATTTTATTATTGTTTTTATTAATATTGCGTCTATTTGAACGATTTCAACGATCTAAAATGCTTGAAAATGCTTATTGACGTGATAACGTCTTTAAAATCGTTTACGGGTGACCGGTTCAAAAACTGGTCACGAGCGAGGTCGATCGCAGGTATACCCCCTCTCGTTATAACGAGAGAACGGACCGATCTCCCGTCTCATCTCGAGCCCCGCCAGTCATTCCGACCCCTTCGTAATTCCCAGAAAACGGACCGATCCCGTCTCATCTCGAGCCCCGCCAGTCATTCCGTGCCAGTCATAGCGTTCGGAGTGAGTTGACCGATCTTCCGTCTCTCTCACTTCAGCGGCATACAAACGAATGGAGATTCTCGTGCGGTTAATTTTTCGTTGAATGTTTTATCGGCGATAAAAGTTTGAGTGGGGGAGCCTAACAGTAAACAAAATTTAAGTGCAGGAAGTGTTACAACAATTGCAACAAACAAAACTTATATCACCAATAAGACGTTATCACGTAAACATCTCGATCGTAAAAACCCACTTTACAAACAACCATTTTTTTTTAGCAAAACAGCACGTTTTTTAGCTTTTTAATCTGCGTTTTAACGCGTAAATCAGCAAAAACGACGAATTTTTATTATTCGTTTTTATTAATATTGCGTCTATTTGAACGATTTCAACGATCTAAAACGCTTGAAAATGCTTATTTTAGCCAAAACAGCACGTTTTGAGTTTAATCTGCGTTTTAACGCGTAAAACAAAAAAAACGACGAAATTTTTATTATTCGTTTTTATTAATATTGCGTCTATTTGAACGATTTCAACGATCTAAAAAAGCCGGGAAAAAGCTTATTTTAGCAAAACAGCACGTTTTGAGCTTTTTAAACAGCGTTTTAACGCGTAAAACAGCATAAAACGACGACATTTTTATTATTCGTTTTTGTTAATATTGCGTCTATTTGAACGATTCAACGATCTAAAATGCTTGAAAATGCTTATTTTAGCAAAAACAGCACGTTTTTAGCTTTATTCTGCGTTTTAACGCGTAAAAAAGCATAAAACGACGGAAATTTTTATTATTCGTTTTTATTAATATTGCTTCTATTTGAACGATTTCAACGATCTAAATGCGAAAATGCTTATTTTAGCAAAACAGCACGTTTTTAGTTTTAATCTGCGTTTAACGCGTAAAACAGCATAAAAAAGACGAATTTTATATTCGTTTTTATTAATATTGCGTCCTATTTGAACGATTTCAACGATCTAAATGCTTGAAAAAAGCTTATTTTAGCAAAAACAGCACGTTTTGAGCTTTAATCTGCGTTTTACCGCGTAAACAGCAAAAACGACGAATTTTTTAAATTTTTCGTTTTTATTAATATTGCTTCTATTTGGGAAAGATTTCAACGATCTAAAATGCTTGAAAATGCTTATTTTAGCAAAACAGCACGTTTTGAGCTTTAATCTGCGTTTTAACGCGTAAAACAGCATAAAAAACGACGAATTTTTATTATTCGTTTTTATTAATATTGCGTCTATTTGAACGATTTCAACGATCTAAAATGCTTGAAAATGCTTTATTTTAGCAAAACAGCACGTTTTGAGCTTTTAACTGCGTTTTCACGCGTAAAACAAGCATAAAACGACGAAATTTTTATTATTCGTTTTTTTAATATTGCGTCTATTTGAACGATTTCAACGATCTAAAATGCTTGAAAATGCTTATTTTAGCAAAACAGCACGTTTTGAGTTTTATTCGCGTTTTAACGCGTAAAACAGCATAAAAACGACGAAATTTTTATTATTCGTTTTTATTTTATTGCGTCATTTGAACGATTTCAACGATCTAAAATGCTTGAAAATGCTTATTTAAACAAAACAGCACGTTTTGAGCTTTTTTAAACTGGTTTTAACGCGTAAAACAGCATAAAAACGACAATTTTTATTATTCGTTTTTATTAATATTGCTTCTATTTGAACGATTTCAACGATCTAAAATGCCTTGAGAATGCTTATTTTAGCAAAACAGCACGTTTTGAGCTTTTTAAACTGCGTTTTAACGCGAAACAGCATAAAAAACGACGAAATTTTTATTATTCGTTTTTTTTTAATATTGCGTCTATTTAACGATTTCAACGATCTAAAATGCTTGAAAATGCTTTTTTTTAGCAAAACAGCACGTTTTGAGCTTTATTCTGCCTTTTAACGCGTAAAACAGCATAAAAACGAATTTTTTATTATTCGTTTTTATTAATATTGCCTTTTTTGAACGATTTCAACGATCTAAAATGCTTGAAAATGCTTATTTTAACAAAACACACGTTTTGAGCTTTTTAAACTGCGTTTTAACGCGTAAAACAGCATAAAACGACGAAATTTTTATTATTCGTTTTTATTTTTATTGCGTCTATTTGAACGATTTCAACGATCTAAAATGCTGAAATGCTTATTTTAGCAAAACAGCACGTTTTGAGCTTTTTAAACTGCGTTTTTAAAGGGGTAAACCGCATAAAACGACGAATTTTTATTATTCGTTTTTATTAATTTGCTCTATTTGAACGATTTCAACGATCAAAATGCTTGAAATGCTTATTTTACAAAAAAAGCACGTTTGATTAATCTGCGTTTAACGCGAAAACAGCATAAAACGACGAATTTTTATTATTCGTTTTTTTAATATTGTTCTATTTGAACGATTTCAACGATCTAAAATGCTTGAAAATGTTATTTTAACAAAACAGCACGTTTTTTAGCTTTAATCTGCGTTTTAACGGTAAAAAAATCATAAAAACGACGAAGTTTTTATTATTCGTTTTTATTAATATGTTTATTTTTAAAGATTTCAACGATCTAAAATGCTTGAAAATGATTATTTTAGCAAAACAGCACGTTTGGCTTTAATCTGCGTTTTTAAAGCGTAAAACGCATAAAACGACGAAGTTTTTATTATTCGTTTTTATTAATATTGCTTCTATTTGAACGATTTCAACGATCTAAAATGCTTGAAAATGCTTTTTTTAGCAAAAAAGTTTTGAGTTTAAAATTTTTTTAAAAAAACGAAAAAAAAACAAAAATTTTTATTATTCGTTTTATTATAGCTCTATTTGGAAACGATCTAAAAAATTTTCCGGTTTTTTAAAACCCCTTTATTTTTAAGTTTAACGCGAAAAAAAAAAAAAGGAAATTTTTTTTTTTTTTTTAAAATTGCCAAACGATTTCCGTTTTTAAAATGCTTAAAATTTTTTGCAAAACGACGTTTTAATTCTTTTTTAAGCAAAAACAATAAAACGACAAATTTTTATTATTCTTTTTTTTTTTTTTGGGTCTTTTTAACTTTAACGACAAAACCGTTTTTTTGAAAAAAAGTTTTTTTTTGGTTTTCCCAAAAACGAAAAAAAAGAAATTTTTTAACGTTTTTATTTTAGCGTTTTTTAAACGTTTTAACACTAAAATTTGAAATTTATTTTGAAAAAATTGGTTTTTCCGTTTTAAGCGAAAAAGAAAAAAAAAACGACGTTTTTTTATTTTCGTTTTAACGCTTTTAAACAACGTTAAAAATTTAAAAATTTTTTTTTTTTAAAAACCCTTTTTTGATTTAACGGTTTTTTAAGCTAAAAAAGCTAAAAACTTTTTTTTTTCTTTTTTTTTTTAGCAAACGTTTTAACACAAAATTAAAAATTTATTTTAAAAAAAATGATTTTGGTTAATTGCTTTAAAAGCAAAAAGCAAAAAACGAGTTTTTTTATTTTCTTTTTTATTAAATTTTTTAAAAATTTAAGGTTAAAAAATTTAAAAATGCTTTTTTAAAAAAAACACACTTTTGTTTTAATTGCTTTTAAAAAAAGCAAAAAAAGGTTTTATTATTTTTTTTAAATTTCTCTTTTAAATTCCCTTTAAAAAAATTTAAAATTTTATTTTGAAAAAGTTTTTTTTTAAAAAGCGTTTTAAGTAAAAAAAAACGCTTTTTTAACCGTTTTTTTAAATATTGTTTATTTCGATTTAACGATCAAATCTTAAAAATGTTTTTTGAAAAGCTTTTTGAAATTGGTTTTAACGCGTAAAACGCTAAAACAGTTTTTTTAACGTTTTTTAAAAATTTTTTTTATTTGCATTTAACGTTTAAAAAAGTTAAAATTTTTTTTGAAAAAGGTTTTTTGAAATTGGTTTTAACGCAAAAAAACGCAAAAAAAAAATTTTTTATTTTTTTTTTTTTTATTTTTTTTCATTTAACGTTTAAAAAAATGTTAAAAATTTTTTTAAAAAACCCCTTTTAGAACGCGTTTTTAACGCGTAAAACGCTAAAACAGTTTTTTAACGTTTTTTTTAAATTTGGGCTTTTAACTTTTTCCGTAAAAAGCAAAACTTAAAAAAAAATTTTTGGTTTTTTTTTTTTAAAAAAAAAAAAAAACAAAAAAATTTTTATTTTTTTTTTTTTTTGGGTCTATTTGAACGATTTCAACGATTAAAAAAAATGCTTTTTTTTTTAAAAAAAATTTTTGGTTTTAACGCTTTTTAACGCAAAAACGCAAAAAAAAATTTTTTATTTTTTTTTAAAAAAGTTTTTTTGAAGTTTAAGCCAAAACGCTTAAAATTTTATTTTCAAAAACATTTTTTAAAAAAATTTTTTTAACCGTAAAAAAAAAAGGAAAATTTTTTTTTTTGTTTTTTTAAAATTTTGTTTTTTTTTTTAACACAACTTTTAAAATTTTAAAATGCTTTATTTTAAAAAAAAAACCAATTTTTTTATTTCGTTTTAATAAAAAAGCAAAAAAAAAAAATTTTTAATTCTTTTTTTTATTGCTTTTTGAAACAAAAAAAAATCTTAAAAGCTTAAGAAAAAAAATTTTTTTTTTAATTGCTTTTTAAGGGAAAACACAAAAATCACGAAGATTTTTTTATTTATTGTTTTTAAAAATTTTTAACACAAAAATGCAAAAATGTTTTTTTTTTAAAAAAAATTTGGGTTTTTAACGGTTTTTAAGGGTAAAACGAAAAAAACCAAATTTTTAATTCGTTTTATTAATTTGCGTTTTTAAGGGAAAACGAAAAAATTTAAAATTTTTTTTTAGCCCACGTTTTGATTTATTCTGTTTTTTTAAAAACGCAAAAAAACAG
>NW_027047853.1:0-12393 GCF_025399875.1 Dalotia coriaria | reverse complement strand
TAAAAATAAAACCTGAATAATAAAAATTCTGCCGTTTTATGCTGTTTTACGCGTTAAAACGCAGAATAAAGCTCAAACGTGCTGCTTTGCTAAAAATAAGCATTTTCGCTATTTCAGATCGTTGAAATCGTTCAAAGAGATTTCAAATATTAATAAAAACGAATAATGTACCCCTGTCGTTTTATGCTGTTTACGCGTTAAAACGCAGAATAAAGCTCCAAAAACGTGCTGTTTGCCAAACAAGCATTTCGCCATTTTAGATCGTTGAAATCGTTCAAATAGGAAGCAATATTGATAAAAAAACGAATAATGTGTAAATTCGTCGTTTTATGCTGTTTACGCGTTAAAACGCAGACAAAGCCTTCAAAATCGCGCTGTTTTGCTAAAATAAGTATCACATTTAGATCGTCGAAATCGTTCAAATAGACGCAAATAAAAATAAAAACGAATAACACAAAAATTTCGTCGCTTTATTATGCTGTTTACGCGTTAAAACGCAGAATAAAGCTCAAACGTGCTGTTTTTCTAAAATACATTTTCAAGCATTTTGTGATCGTTGAAAATCGTTCAAATAGACGCAATATTAATAAAAAACGAATAAAAAAAATTCGTCGTTTTATGCTGTTTTACGCGCTAAAACGCAGATTAAAGCTCAAAACGTGCTGTTTTGCTAAATAAGCATTTTCAAGCATTTTGTGAATGCTGAAATCGTTCAAATAAGCAAATAATAAAAAAAACGAATAATAAAAATCTCGTCGTTTTTATGCTGTTTACGCGTTAAAACGCAGATTAAAGCCCAAACGCTGTTTTGCTAAATAAGCATTTCAAGCATTTTTAGATCGCTGAAATCGTCTAAATAGACGCACATTAATAAAAACGAATAATGCGCCCGTCGTTTTATGCTGTTTACGCGTTAAACGCAGATTAAAAGCTCAAAACGTGCTGTTTTACAAAATGCTACTTTCGCCATTTTAGATCAAGCTGGAAATCAGTTCAAATAGACGCACAAAATAAAAACGAATAATAAAATACCGCCGTTTTATACAGTTTTACGCGTTAAACGCAGAATAAAGCCTCAAAACGTGCTGTTTCGCCAAAATAAGCATTTTCAAGCATTTTGATCGCTGGAAAATCGTTCAAATAGACGCAATAAAAACAAAACAAATAATAAAAATGTCGTCGTTTTTATGCTGCTCTTACGCGTTAAAACGCAGAATAAAAGCTCAAAACGTGCTGTTTCTATAAACGCGTACTTTCAAGCATTTTAGATCGTTGAAATCGTTCAAATAGACGCAATAAAAATAAAACGAATAATAAAATTTCGTCGTTTTATGCTGTTTTACGCGTTAAAACGCGCGAATAAAGCTCAAAACGTGCTGTTTTGCTGCTAAAATAAGCATTTTCAAGCATTTTAGATCGTTGAAATCGTTCAAATAGAAGCAATATTGATAAAACGAATAACAAAAATTCGTCGTTTTATGTTGTTTTACGTTAAAACGCAGATTAAAGCTCAAAACGTGCTGTTTTGCTAAAATAAGATTTTCAAGACGGACGCCGAACCATCGTTCGTTAGACGCAATAAAAATAAAAACGAATAATAAAATTCTGTCGTTTTTATGTTGTTTTACGCGTTAAACGCAGAATAAAGCCCAAAACGTGCTGTTTTGCTAAAATACATTTTCAAGACGATCGTTGAAATCGTTCAAATAGACGCAATATTAATAAAAAACGAATAATAAAAAATCTTTACCGTTTTTATGCTGCTTTACGCGTTAAAACGCAGATTAAAGCTCAAACGTGCTGTTTTGCTAATATAAGCATTTTCTACATTTTAGAACGTTGAAACGTTCCCAAATAGAAGCAATATTAATAAAAAACGAATAATAAAAAATCTGTCGTTTTATGTTGTTTTACGCGTTAAATGATTAAAGCTCAAAACGTTGTTTGCTAAAATAAGCATTTTCAAGCATTTTAGACGCTTGAACGTCAACAGACGCGCAATATTAATAAAACGAATATCAAAATTGCCGTTTTTATGCTGTTTTACGCGTTAAAAACGTAAGTGATTAAAGCTCTCAAAACGTGCTGTTTTGCTAAACAAGCTACGCGACAGATCGTTGAAATCGTTCAACAGACGCACAAAAACAAAACGAAATAATAATAAAATGTCGTCGTTTTATGTTGCCTACGCCGTTAAAACGCAGAATAAAGCTCAAACGCCAAAAAAAAATAAGCATTTTCGCCATTTTAGGACGTTGAAATCGTTCAAATAGACGCAATATTAATAAAAACGAATAATAAAAATTTCGTCGTTTTATGCTGTTTTACGCGTTAAAACGCAGAATAAAGCCTCAACGCCGTTCTATAAAATAAGCATTTTCAAGCATTTTAGGATCGCTGAAATCGTTCAAATAGAAGGCTGATAAAAACGAATAATAAAAATCTCGTCGTTTTATGCTTTCGGTTTTTACGCGTTAAAACGGCATCAGTGCTTCCTCAAAACGCGCTGTTTTGCTAAAACAAGCATTTTCGCCTACCTGCCGAAAATCGTTCAACAGACGCAAATAAAAATAAAACGAATAATAAAAATTCGTCGTTTTTATGCTGTTTTACGCGTTAAAACGCAGAATAAAGTTCAAAACGCTGTCGGCTAAAATAAAGCATTTTCAAGCATTTTAGACTGCTGGAAATCGTTCAAAATATATTTTACACAATAAAACAAATAACAATAAAATTCCCTGTCGTTTTTATGTTGTTTTACGCGTTAAAACGCAGATTAAAGCCCAAACGTGCTGTTTGCTAAAATAAGCATTTTCAAGCATTTTAGATCGCTGGAACCGTTCAACAGGCTATTAATAAAACGCGAACAATAAAAAATTCACGTTTTATGCTGTTTTACGCGTTAAAACGCAGATTAAAGCTCAAAATCGTGCCGTTTTGCCAAAACAAGCATTTTCAAGCATTTTAGATCGTTGAAATCGTTCAAATAGACGCAATATTAATAAAAACGAATAATGCACTTCGTCGTTTTTATGCTGTTTTACGAGTTAAACGCAGATTAAAGCTCAAAACGTGCCGCCTTTGCGCTACTAAACATTCAGACCGTTGAAATCGTTCAAATAGAAGCAATATTAATAAAAAAAACGAATAACAAAAAATTCGCCGTTTTATGCTGCTGTTTTACGCGTTAAAACGCAGATTGCTCAAAACGTGCTGTTTTAAGCAAACAAGTACGCTACTTTGTATCGTTGAACGTTCAAAATAGACGCAATATTAATAAAAACGAATAACAAAAAATTTCGTCGTTTTTTATGCCGTTTTACGCGAAACGCAGATTAAAATTTTCAAAACGTGCTGTTTTGCTAAAATAAGCATTTTCAAGCATTTTAGATCGTTGAAATCGTTCAAATAGAAGCAATATTAATAAAAACGAATAATAAAAATTCGTCGTTTTTATGCTGTTTTTACGCGTTAAAACGTAGATTAAAGCTCTACAACGTGGGTGTTTTGCTAAAATAAGACGCAAGCATTTTAAATCGTTGAAATCGTTCAAATAGACGCAATAAAATAAAAAAACACAATAAAAAACGCCGCTTTATGCTGTTTTACGACAAAACGCAGAATAAAAGCCCAAAACGTGCCGTTTTGCTAAAATAAAGCATTTCGCCATTTTAGGATCGTTGAAATCGTTCAAATAGACGCAATATTAATAAAACAACAATAAAAATTTCGTCGTTTTTATGCTGTTTTACGCTAAAACGCAGATTAAAAGCTCAAATCGTGCTGTTTTGCTGGGCCGCTACCAAGCATTTTAAATCGCTGGGAAATCGTTCAAATAGAAGCAATATTAATGCAAAAACGAATAATAGCAAATCTACCGTTTCGGCGTTGTTTTACGCGTTAAAACGCAGATTAAAGTCAAAACGTGCTGTTTTGCTAAAATAAGCATTTTCGCTTTTAGATCGTTGAAATCGTTCAAACAGACGCGCAATAAAAATAAAAAAAACGAATAATAAAATTTTCGTCGTTTTATGCTGTTTTACGCGTTAAAACGCAGATTAAAGCTCAAACGTGCTGTTTTGCTAAAATAAGTATTTTCAAGCATTTTAGATCGTTGCAATCGTTCAAATAGATGCAATATTAATAAAAAAACGAATAATAAAAATTTCGTCGTTTTTATGCTGTTTTACGCTGCTAAAACGCAGATTAAAGCTCAAAATGCGCTGTTTTGTTGGCTAAAAATAAGCATTTTCAAACACGATCGTTGAAATCGTTCAAATATAGCTACATTAATAAAAACGAATAATGTACCCGCCGTTTTATGCTGTTTTACGCGTTAAAACGCAGATTAAAGCTCAAAACGTGCTGTTTTGCTAAAATAAGCATTTTCAAGCATTTTAGATCGTTGAAATCGTTCAAATAGACGGGATATTAATAAAAAACGAATAATAAAAAATTTCTGCCGCTTTTATGCTGTTTTACGCGTTAAAACGCAGATTAAAAGCTCAAAACGTGCTGTTTTGCTAAACAAGCATTTTCAAAGCATTTTAGATCGTTGAAATCGTTCAAACAGAAGCAATATTAATAAAAAAAACGGCTAATAAAAATCTGCCGCCTTTATGCTGTTTTACGCGTTAAAACGTAGATTAAAGCCTACAACAACGTGGTGTTTTGCTAAAAAATGTTACTTTTCAAGCATTTTAAATCGTTGAAATCGTTCAAATAGACGCGCAATAAAATAAAACGAATAATAAAAATTTGCCGTTTTTATGCTGTTTTACGAGTTAAAACGCAGAATGTGCTCAAAACGTGCTGTTTTGCTAAAATACATTTTCAAGCATTTTAGATCGTTGAAATCGTTCAAATAGACGCACATTAATAAAAACGAAATAATAAAATTTCGTCGTTTTATGCTGTTTTACGCGTTAAAACGCAGATTAAAGCTCAAATCGTGCTGTTTTGCTAAATAAGTATTTTCGCCATTTTAAATCGTTGAAATCGTTCAAATAGCTAAATATTAATAAAAAAACGAATAATAAAAAATTCGTCGTTTTATGCTGTTTTACGCGCTAAAAATCGCGATTAAAGCTCAAAACGTGCTGTTTTGCTAAAATAAGATCCAGCTTTTGTGATCGTTGAAATCGTTCAAATAGACGCAATAAAAATAAAAACGAATAATAAAATTTTCGTCGTTTTATGTTTTACGCGTTAAAACGCAGATTGTAAAGCTCAAAACGCGCTGTTTTGCTAAAATAAGCATTTTCAAGCATTTTAGATCGTTGCACCGTTCAACAGACGCAATAATAAAAACGAATAATAAAATTTCGTCGTTTTATGCTGTTTTTACGCGTTAAAACGCAGATTAAAGCTCAAAACGTGCTGTTTTGCTAAAATAAGCATTTTCGCATTTTAGATCGTTGAAATCGTTCAAATAAAATCAATATTAATAAAACCCAAATAAAAATCTGTCGTTTTATGCTGTTTTACGAGTTAAACGCAGAATAAAGCTCAAAATCGTGCTGTTTTGCTAAAATAAGCATTTTCAAGCATTTTAGATCGTTGAAATCGTTCAAATAAATCAATATTAATAAAAACGAATAATAAAAATTGTCGTTTTATGCTGTTTCACGAGTTAAAAATCGCAGAATAAAGCCCAAAACGTGCTTTGTTTTATAAAATAAGTTTATCAAGCATTTTAGATCGTTGAAATCGTTCAAATAGACGCAATAAAAATAAAAAAAAACGAATAATAAAATTTCGTCGTTTTTATGCTGTTTTACGAGTTAAAAACGCAGAATAAAAGCTCAAAACGTGCTGTTTTGCTAAAATAAGCATTTTCAAGCATTTTAGATCGTTGAAATCGTTCAAATAGACGCAATATTAATAAAAACGAATAATAAAAAATTCGTTGTTTTGGCAGCGTTTTTACGCGTTAAAACGCAGATTAAAGCTCAAACGTGCTGTTTTGCTGCTAAAAATAAGCATTTTCAAGCATTTTAGATCAAGCTGCAATCGTTCAAATAGACGCAATATTACCAAAAACGAATACCACGATATATATAAACATAAATCGTGCTGTTTTGCTAAAACAAGCATTTTCAAGCATTTTAGATCGCTGGAAATCGTTCAAATAAAATCAATATTAATAAAAACGAATAATAAAAAATTTGTCGTTTTATGCTGTTTTACGAGTTAAAACGCAGATTAAAGCTCAAAACGTGCTGTTTTGTTAAAATAAGCATTTTCAAACATTTTAGATCGTTGAAACTGTTCAAATAGAAGTACATAATAAAACAAATAATAAAAAATTCGTCGTTTTTATGTTGTTTTACGCGTTAAACGCAGATTAAAGCTCAAAACGTGCTGTTTTGCTAAAATGTTACATTTTCAAGCATTTTAGACGCTGAAATCGTTTAAATAGAAGCAATATTAATAAAAAACGAATAAGAAATTCGTCGTTTTTATGCTGTTTTACGCGTTAAAAACGCAGATTAAAGCTCAAAACGTGCTGTTTTACAAAATAAGCATTTTCAAGCATTTTTAGATCTTTAAAATCGTTCAAATAGACGTACAAAAAAATAAAAACGAATAATAAAAATTTCCGTCGTTTTATGCTGTTTTACGCGTTAAACGCAGAATGTGCCTCAAAACGTGCTGTTTTGCTAAAATAAGCATTTTCGCTATCTAGATCGTTAAAATCGTTCAAATAGACGCACATTAATAAAAAACGAATAATAAAAATTTCTGTCGTTTTTATGCATTTTAGATCGTTGAAATCGTTCAAATAGAAGCAATATTAATAAAAAACGAATAATAAAAAATTCGTCGTTTTTATGCTGTATTACGCGTTAAAACGCAGATTAAGCTCAAAACGTTCTGTTTTGCTTTCAAAATAAGCATTTTCAAGCATTTTTGAATCGTTGAAATCGTTCAAATAGACACAATAAAATAAAAAACGAATAATAAAAATTTCGTCGTTTTTATGCTGTTTTACGCGTTAAAACGCGAGATTAAAGCTCAAATCGTGCTTGTTTTGCTAAAATAAGCATTTTAAACATTTTAGATCGTTGAAATCGTTCCGGAAATAGACGCAATATCAATAAGGAATGGCAAAAAAATTCGTCGTTTTTATCGCTGAAGTTTTTACGCGTTAAACGCGCAGATTAAAATAAAACTTACAGTGCTGTTTTGCTAAAATAAGCATTTTCAAGCATTTTAGATCGTTGAAGTCGTTTAAAATAGAAGCAATATTTAAAAAAACGAATAATAAAAAATTTCGTCGTTTTATGCTGTTTTACGCGTTAAACGCAGATTAAAAATAAGAGCATTGCTGTTTGCTAAAATAAGCATTTTCAAGCATTTTAGATCGTTGAAATCGTTTAAATAGAAGCAATATTTAAAAAAAACGAATAATAAAAATTTCGTCGTTTTACATAACAGTACGTTAAAGCGCAGATTAAAGCTCAAAACATGCTGTTTTGCAAAATAACATTTTCAAAGCATTTGGTGTTAAAATTGTTCAAATAGACGCAATATCAATAAAAACGAATAATAAAAATTTAGTCGTTTTAATGCCGTTTTACGCGTTAAAACGCGGAATAAAACTCAAACGTGCTGTTTTGCTAAAATAAGCATTTTCAAGCATTTTGAATCGTTGAAATCCTCGTTCAAATAGACGCAATATTAATAAAAACGGAATAATAAAAATTTCGTCGTTTTATGCTGTTTACGTTAAAACGCAGATTAAAACTCAAAACGTGCTGTTTTGCTAAAATAAAGCATTTTCAAGCATTTTAGATCGTTGAAATCGTTCAAATAGAAGCAATATTAATAAAACGAATAATAAAAAATTTAGTGGGCATGCTGTATTACGCGCGTTAAAACGCAGATTAAAACTCAAAACGGTAACATTTTGCTAAAATAAGCATTTTCAAGCATTTTAGATCGATTTGAAATCGTTCAAATAGACAAAATACAAAATAAAAACGAATAATAAAATTTCGTCGTTTTTTTATGCTGTTTTACGCGTTAAAACGCAGAATAAAAGCTCAAAACGTGCTGTTTTGCTAAATAAGCATTTTTCAAGCATTTTAGATCGTTGAAATCGTTCAAATAGACGCAATATTAATAAAAACGAATAATAAAAATTTCGTCGTTTTTATGCTGTTTTACGCGTTAAAACGCAGATTAAAGCTCAAATCGTGCTGTTTTGCTAAAATAAGCATTTTCAAGCATTTTTAAATCGTTGAAATCGTTCAAATAGAAGCAATATTAATAAAAACGAATAATAAAAATTCGTCGTTTTTATGCTGTTTTACGCGTTAAAACGCAGATTAAAAGCAAAACGTGCTGTTTTGCTTTCATCTGCTTTCCAAGCTTTTTTAGATCGTTGAAATCGGTTTCAGTGAAAGCAATAAAAATAAAAACGAATAATAAAATTTCGTCGTTTTTTATGCTGTTTTGCATTAAACGCAGGAATAAAGCTCAAACGTGCTGTTTTGCTAAAATCAGCATTTTCAAGCATTTTAGATCGTTGAAATCGTTCAAGCAGACGCAATATTAATAAAAACAGATAATAAAAATTCGTCGTTTTTATGCTGTTTTACGCGTTAAACGCAGATTAAAGCTCAAAACGGCTGTTTTAACAAAATAAGCATTTTTAAGCATTTTAGATCGTTAAATCGTTCAAATGAAACAGTATTAATAAAAAGGCGAATAATAAAAATTCGTCGTTTTTTATGCTGTATTACGCGTTAAAACGCAGATTAAAGCTCAAAACGTGCTGTTTTGCTAAATAAGCATTTTCAAGCATTTTAGATCGTTGAAATCGTTCAAATAGACAAAATAAAATAAAACGAATAATAAAAATTTCGTCGTTTTATGCTGTTTTACGCGTTAAAACGCAGAATAAAGCTCAAACAGCGCGGCAAACCGGCATTTTCGGCGGCTTTAGATCGTTGAAATCGTTCAAATAGACGCAATGGTAATAAAACGAATAATACCGTCGTTTTTTTATGCTGTTTTACGCGCGTTAAAACGCAGATTAAAACTCAAATCGTGCTGTTTTGCACAAAATAAGCATTTTTATTTTAGATCGTTGAAATCGTTCCAAATAGAAACCCAATAAAAATAAAAAGGAATAATAAAATTTCGTCGTTTTATGCTGTTTTACGCCTTACGTTAAAACGCAGAATAAAGCTCAAAACGTGCTGTTTTTGCTAAAATAAGCATTTTCAAGCATTTTGGATCGTTGAAATCCACGTTCAAAATAGACGCAATATTAATTAAAACGAATAATAAAAATTCGTCGTTTTTTATGCTGTTTTACGCGTTAAAAGAAACGCAGATTAAAATAAAACGAGCTGTTTTAACAAAATAAGTATTGCCAAAGCATTTTAGATCGTTGGAAATCGTTCAAATAGAAGCAATATTAAAAAAACGAATAGCAAAATTTCGTCGTTTTTGCTGTTTTACGCGTTAAAACGCAGATTAAAACTCAAAACGTGCTGTTTTGCTAAAAATAAAAGCATTTTCAAAGCATTTTTAGATCGTTGAAATCGTTTTAAATAAAAGCAATATTAATAAAAACGAATAATAAAATTCGTCATTTTTATACTGTTTTTACGCGTTAAATTGCAGATTAAAGCTCAAAACGTGCTGTTTTTCGTAAACATTTTGAAGCATTTTAGATCGTTGAAATCGTTCAGAATAGAAGCAATAGTAATAAAAACGAATAATAAAAATTCGTCGTTTTATGCTTTCGCCATTACCCGTTAAAACGCAGATTAAAGCTCAAAACGTGTGCTGTTTATAAAATAAAACATTTTCAAGCATTTTAGATCGTTGAAATCGTTCAAATAAAGCAATATTAATAAAAACAGATAATAAAAAATTCGTCGTTTTTTATGCTGTATTACGCGTTAAAACGCAGATTAAAGCTCAAAACGTGCTGTTTTGCTAAAATAAGCATTTTCAAAGCATTTTAGATCGTTGGAAATCGTTCAAATAGACAAAATAAAATAAAACGAATAATAAAAATTTCGTCGTCGTTTTTATGCTGTTTTACGCGTTAAAACGCAGAATAAAGCTCAAAACGTGCTGTTTTGCTAAAATAAGCATTTTCCAAGCATTTTTAGATCGTTGAAATCGTTCAAATAGACGCAATATTAATAAAAAGAGCAGATAATACAAATCGTTTTTTACATGCTGTTTGTTTTACGCGTTAAACGCAGATTAAAAGCTCAAATCGTGCTGTTTTCAAAATAAGCATTTTTCAAGCATTTACATTTTAAATCGTTGAAATCGTTCAAATGAAGCAATATTAATAAAAACGAATAATACAAAAAAATTCGTCGTTTTATGCTGTTTTACGCGTTAAAACGCAGATTAAAAGCTCAAAACGTGCTGTTTTTGCTTTAAAATAAACATTTTCCAGCTTTTTTAGATCGTTGAAATCGTTCAAATAGAAGCAATAAAATAAAAAACGAATAATAAAAATTTCGTCGTTTTAATGCTGTTTTACGCGTTAAAACCGCAGAATAAAGCTCAAAACGTGCTGTTTTGCTAAAATCCAGCATTTTCAAGCATTTTAGATCGTTGAAATCGTTCAAATAGACGCAATATTAATAAAACGAATAATAAAAAGATTCGTCGTTTTTTTTATGCTGTTTTACGCGTTAAAACGCAGATTAAAGCTCAAAACAGGCTGTTTTACGCTGAAATAAGCATTTTTCAAGCATTTTAGATCGTTGGAAATCGTTCCAAATAAACAATATTAATAAAAAACGAATAATAAAAATTCGTCGTTTTATGCTTAAGCCCGTTAAAACGCAATTAAAGCTCAAAACGTGCTGTTTTGCTAAAATAAGCATTTTTCAAGCATTTTGAATCGTTGAAATCGTTCAAATAGAAGCAATATTAATAAAAACGAATAATAAAAATTTCGTCGTTTTATGCTGTTTTACGCGTTAAAACGCAGATTAAAGCTCAAATCGTGCTGTTTTTTATAAAATAAGCATTTTCAAGCTTTTTAGATCGTTGAAATCGTTCAAATGACGTAAAATAAAAAGAATAATAAAAATTTCGTCGTTTTTATGCTTTTGTTTTACGCGTTAAAACGCAGAATAGCTCAAAACGTGCTGTTTTGCTAAAATAAGCATTTTCAAGCATTTTGGATCGTTGAAATCGTTCAAATAGACGCAATAATGAGTAAAACGAATGTAAAAAAATTCGTCGTTTTTATGCTGTTTACGCGTTAAAACGCAGATTAAAAGCTCAAAACAGGCTGTTTTGCTAAAATAAAGTATTTTCAAGCATTTTAGATCGTTGAAATCCGTTCAAATAGAAGCAATATTAAAAAACGAATAATAAAATTTCGTCGTTTTTTTTATGCTGTTTTACGCGTTAAAACGCAGATTAAAGCTCAAAACGTGCTGTTTTGCTAAAATAAGCATTTTCAAGCATTTTAAGATCCGTTGAAATCGTTTAAAATAAAGCAATATTAATAAAAACGAATAATAAAAATTATGCGTCAATTTTTATGCTGTTTTACGCGTTAAATTGCGAAGATTAAAGCTCAAAACGTGCTGTTTTTGCTAAAATAAGCATTTTGGAAGCATTTTAGATCGTTGAAATGTTCCAAATAAGGCAATATTAATAAAAACGAATAATAAAAATTCGTCGTTTTTATACTGTATTACCCGTTAAAACGCAGATTAAAGCTCAAAACGTAGCATTTTGCTAAAATAAGCATTTTCAAGCATTTTAAATCGTTGAAATCGTTAAAAATAGAAGCAATATTAATAAAACGTAATAAAAATTCGTCGTTTTTATGCTTAGCGTTAAAACGCAGTTTAAAAAGCTCAAAACGTGCTGTTTTGCTTAAAATAAAATTTTCAACTTTTTGATGGGAAACGTTCAAATAGAACAATAAAATAAAACAATAAAAAAAAGTCGTTTTAATGTTTTTTAAACTTTAAAACGCAGAAAAAGCTCAAAACGTGCTGTTTGCTAAAATCAGCATTTTCAAGCTTTTTAGATCGTTGAAATCGTTCAAAAGCCCAATTTAAAAAAACGAATAATAAAAAAATCGTCGTTTTTTGCGTTTTACGCGTTAAACGCAGATTAAAGCTCAAAACGACTTTCCAAAAAAAAAGCATTTTCAAGCATTTTAGATCGTTGAAATCGTTCAAATAGAAGCAATATTAATAAAAAAATAATAAAAATTCGTCGTTTTTATGCTGTTTACGCGTTAAAACGCAGTTTAAAAAGCTCAAAAGGGCTGTTTTGCTAAAATAAGCATTTTCAAGCATTTTAGATCTTTGAAATCGTTCAAATAGAAGCAATATTAATAAAAACGAATAATAAAAAATTTTTTTTTTTTTTTTTAAAAAG
>NW_027047852.1:0-12395 GCF_025399875.1 Dalotia coriaria | reverse complement strand
TTTTCAAGCTTTTTAAATCGTTGAAATCGTTCAAATAGAAGCAATATTAAAAAAAAACGAAAAAAAAAAAACCTGCCTTTTATGCTGTTTTACGCTTTAAAAACGCAGATTAAAAGCTCAAAACGTGCTGTTTTGCTAAAATAAGTTTTTTCAAGCATTTTAGATCGCTGAAACGTTCAAAAGACGCAATAAAAAAAAAAAACGAATAATAAAAATTTCGTTTTTTTTATGTTTTTTTAGGGGTTAAAAAACGCAGAATAAAGCTAAAAAACGTGCAGTTTTGCTAAAATAAGTTTTTTCCGGCATTTTAGCCCGTTAAAAATCGTTCAACAGACGAATTTTTAAAAAAAAACGAATAAAAAAAATTTTGTCGTTTTTATGTTTTTTTACGCGTTAAAACGCTGTTTAAAAGCTAAAAACGTCCCGTTTTGCTAAAATAAGCATTTTCAAGATTTTAGATCGTTGAAATCTTTCAAATAGACGCAAATTAAAAAAAAACGATAAAAAAAAAATTCGTCGTTTTATGCTGTTTTACGCGTTAAAACGCTGATTCCCTAAAAAAGGGCTTTTTTTGCTAAAAAAAGGGATTTTCAAGCTTTTTGATCGGGGGAAATCGTTCAAATAGACGAAATTAAAAAAAAAACGAATAAAAAAAAATTCGTCGTTTTATGCTGTTTTACGCGTTAAAAGAATTAAAAAGCTCAAAACGTGCTGTTTTGCTAAAATAGGCATTTTCGCATTTGATCGTTGAAATCGTTCAAATAAAAGCAAAAAAAAAAAAACGAATAAAAAAAATTTTCGTCTTTTTTATGTTGTTTACGCGTTAAACGCAGTAAAAGCCCCAAAATTTGTTTTTGCTAAAAAAACATTTTCAAGCATTTTAGATCGTTGAAACGTTTTCAAATAAAAGCAATAAAAAAAAACGAATAAAAAAAAATTTCGTCTTTTATGTTTTTTTAAATTTTAAAAAAGGGGGGGTTAAAAGCTCAAAACGTGCTGTTTTGCAAAAATAAGTTTTTCAAGCATTTTGTTCGTTGAAATCGTTTTTCAAATAGACGCAATAAAATAAAACGAATAAAAAAAATTTCGTCGTTTTTTTTTTTTTACGCTTTTTCCAGAAAAAAAGCAAAAAAACCCGTGCGTTTTTTAAAATAAGACAAGCATTTTAAATCGTTAAAATCGTTCAAATAGCTAAATTAAAAAAACGAAAAATTTAAAATTTGTCGTTTTATGCTGTTTTACCGTTAAAACGTGTTTAAAAAGCTAAAAACGTGTTTGTTTTGTTTAAAATAAGCATTTTCAAGCTTTTTGGGTCGTTGAAATCGTTCAAATAGAGGGAAAAAAAATTAATAAAAAACAAATAAAAATTCGTCTTTTTTATGCTGTTTTACGCTTTAAAAAAACCGGTTTAAACCCTTTAAAAAACGTGCTGTTTTGAAAAAATAAGCTTTTTTCCCCATTTTAGATCGTTGAAATCGTTCAAATAGACGCAAAAATTAAAAAAACGAATAAAAAAAAATTCGTCGTTTTATGTTTTTTTTACGCGTTAAAACGCAGATTAAAGCTAAAAAACGTTGTTTTGTTTAAAAAAAGGGCATTTTCAACCATTTTGACGTTAAAATCGTTCAAATAGAAAATTTTAAAAAAAACGAATAAAAAAAATTTCGTCTTTTTTAAAATTTGTTTTACGCGTTAAAACCGATTGGCTAAAAACGTGCTGTTTTGTTTAAAATAAGCTTTTTTCAAGCTTTTTTTAGATCGTTGAAACTTTTTAAAAGAAGCAATATTAAAAAAAAACGAATAAAAAAAAATTTGTCTTTTTTGGCCGTTTTACGCGTTAAAACCCCAGTTTAAAAAGCTAAAAACGTGCTGTTTTTTGCAAAAAATAAGATTTTAAAGCATTTTAGATCGTTGAAACCGTTCAAATAGACCCCAATATTAAAAAAAAACAAAATAATAAAAATTTCGTCTTTTTTATGTTGTTTTACGCTTTAAAAACGCAAAATTAAAGCTCAAAAACGTGCTTTTTTGGGTTAAAAAAAACCCATTTTCCCCATTTTAGATCGTTGAAATCGTTCAAATAAAAGCAATATTAAAAAAAAACGAATAAAAAAAAAATTCCGTTTTTTTATGTTGTTTTACGCGTTAAAACGCGGGATTAAAGCTCAAAACGTGCTGTTTTGCTAAAAAAAAGATTTTCAAGAAGGGATCGGGGAAATCGTTAAAATAAAAGCCAAAAATTTTTTAAAAACGAATAAAAAAAATTTTCCGGGGTTTTATGCTGTTTTACGGGTTAAAACGCAGAAAAAAAGCTCAAAACGTGCTTTTTGCTAAAATAAGCATTTTCAAGCATTTTAGATCTTTGGGAAATCGTTCAAATAAAAGCAAAAAAAAAAACGAATAATAAAAAATTCTTCCTTTTGGGGCTGTTTTACCTTTAAAAAACGCAGAAAAAAAGCTCAAAACGTGCTGTTTTGCTAAAATAAGCATTTCCCCATTTTAAAAGGAAACGAAAAAACCCTTTTAAAAAAAAAAAAAAAACCTTTTTTTCCCCGTTAAACGCAAAATTAAAGCTAAAAACGTGCTGTTTTCCAAAATAAGCTTTTTCAAGCTTTTAGATCGGGGAAATCGTTCAAAAGGGGTTAAATTTTAAAAAAAAACGAATAAAAAAAATTTCGTCGTTTTAGTTTTTTTCCCGCTTTAAAAAAGGGCGGGTTTAAAAACCCTAAAAAACGTGCTTTTTTGCTAAAAAAAGCAATTTCAAGCTTTTTGATCGTTAAAAATCGTTAAAAAAAGACGCAAAAAAAAAAAAACCAAAAAAAATTTTCGCCCCTTTTTTTATGCGTTTTACGCGTTAAAACGCAGAAAAAGTTTCAAAACGTGCTGTTTTGCAAAAAATAAGCATTTTCAAGCATTTTAGATCGTTGAAACGTTCAAATAGAAGCAAATTTTAATTAAAAAACGAATAATATAAAACCCCGTCGTTTTATGCTGTTTTACGCGTTAAAACGCAGATTAAAGCTCAAAACGTGCTGTTTTGCTAAAATAAGCATTTTCAACATTTTAGATCGTTGAAATCGTTCAAAGAAGCATAAAAAAAAACGAAAATAAAATTTGTCGTTTTATGCTGTTTTACGCGTTAAAACGCGATTAAAGCTCAAAACGTGCTGTTTTGCTAAAATAAGCATTTTCGCATTTTAGATCGTTGAAATCGTTCAAATAGAGCAATATAATAAAAACGAATAATAAAATTCTGTCGTTTTATGCTGTTTTACGCGTTAAAACGCAGATATAAAGCTCAAAACGTGCTGTTTTGCTAAAATAAGCATTTTCAAGCATTTTAGATCGTTGAAATCGTTCAAATAGACGCAATATTAATAAAAACGAATAATAAAAATTCGTCGTTTTATGCTGTTTTACGCGTTAAAACGCAGATTAAAGCTCAAAACGTGCTGTTTTGCTAAAATAAGCATTTTCAACATTTTAGATCGTTGAAATCGTTCAAATAGAAGCAATATTAATAAAAACGAATAATAAAAATTCGTCGTTTTATTGTTTTACGCGTTAAAACGCAGATTAAAAGCTCAAAACGTGCTGTTTTGCTAAAATAAGCATTTTCAAGCATTTTAGATCGTTGAAATCGTTCAAATAGAGCAATATTAATAAAACGAATAATAAAAATTCGTTTTTATGCTGTTTTACGCGTTAAAACGCAGATTAAGCTCAAAACGTGCTGTTTTGCTAAAATAAGCATTTTCAAGCATTTTAGATCGTTGAAACGTTCAAATAGACGCAATATTAATAAAACGAATAATAAAATTCGTCGTTTTATGCTTTTTACGCGTTAAACGCAGATTAAAGCTCAAAACGTGCTGTTTTGCTAAAATAAGCATTTTCAGCATTTTAGATCGTTGAAATCGTTCAAATAGAAGCAATATTAAAAAAAACGAATAATAAAAATTTCGTCGTTTTATGCTGTTTACGCGTTAAAACGCAGATTAAAGCCCGCAAACGTGCTGCTTTTGCTAAAATAAGCATTTTCTGCCATTTTAGATCGTTGAAATCGTTTAAATAGAAGCAATATTAATAAAACACGAATAATAAAAAATTCAATATTTTTATGTTGTTTTACGCGTTAAAACGCAGATTAAAAGCCTCAAAACGTGCTGTTTTGCTAAAATAAGCATTTTAAAGCATTTTAGATCGTTGGAAATCGTTCAAATAGACGCAATATTAACAAAAAAAAAAAAAAAACGAATAATAAAAGATTTCGTCGTTTTATGTTGTTTACGCGTTAAAACGCAGAATAAAAGCTCAAAACGTGTTTGCCGCGTAAAATAAGCATTTTCAAGCATTTTAGATCGCTGAAATCGTTCAAATATAGCTAAATATTAATAAAAACGAATAATAAAAATCTGTCGTTTTATGCTGTTTTACGCGTTAAAGCAGATTAAAGCTCAAAACGTGCTGTTTTGCTAAAATAAGCATTTTCAAGACGATCGTTGAAATCGTTCAAATAGTCGCAATATTAATAAAAAACTACTACAAAAATTCGTCGTTTTATGTTGTTTACGCGTTAAAACGCAGATTAAAGCTCAAAACGTGCTGTTTTGCTAAAATAAGCAATTTTTCAAGCAATTTAGATCGTTGAAATCGTACAAATATTTTGTACGTAAAAATAAAAACGAATCAATAAAATTCGTCGTTTTATGTTGTTTACGCGTTAAAACGCAGAATAAAGCTCAAACGTGCTGTTTTGCTAAAATAAGACGCCGGTTTGACCGAAACCAAATATTTTAAATATTAATAAAACGAATAATAAAAATTCGTCGTTTTTATAAGCTGTTTTACGCGTTAAAAGCGCAGATTAAAGCTCAAACGTGCTGTTTTGCTAAAATAAGCATTTTCACATTTTAGATCGTTGAAATCGTTCAAATAGAAGCAATATTAATAAAACGAATAATATGTACCCGGCCTGGCTTTTGCGCTGCTCTTACGCGTTAAAACGCGACAAAAGCTCAAAACGTGCTGTTTTGCTAAAATAAGCATTTTCAAGCATTTTAGATCGCTGAAATCGTTCAAATAGACGCAATATTAATAAAAACGAATACAAAAATTTCTGTCGTTTTATGCTGTTTTACGCGTTAAAACGTATATTAAAGCTCAAACGTGCTGTTTTGCTAAAATAAGCATTTTCAAGCATTTTAGATCGTTGAAATGTTCAAATAGAAGCAATATTAATAAAAACGAATAATAAAAAAATTCGTCGTTTTATGCTGTTTTACGCTGCTAAAACGCAGATTAAAGCTCAAAATGTGCTGTTTTGCTGCTAAAATAACGCTACTTTTCAAGCATCAGACGCTGAAATCGTTCAAATAGACGCAATAAAATAAAAACGAATAATAAAAATTTCGTCGTTTTTATGCTGTTTTACGCGTTAAACGCAGAATAAAGCTCAAAACGTGCTGTTTTGCTAAAATAAGCATTTTCAAGCATTTTAGATCGTTGAAATCGTTCAAATAGACGCAATATTAATAAAACGAATAATAAAATTTCGTCGTTTTTATGCTGTTTTACGCGTTAAACGCAGATTAAAGCCTCAAATCGTGCTGTTTTTGCTAAAAATAAGCATTTTGAAGCATTTTTAAATCGTTGAATTCGTTCAAATAGAGGTTAATATTAATAAAACGAATAATAAAAATTTGTCGCTTTACGCTGCTCGCTACGCGTACCGCATTGTAAAGCTCAAAACGTAAGCTTTTGCTAAAATAAGCATTTTCAGCTTTTTAGGGTCGTTGGAATTGTTCAAATAGACGCAATAAAAATAAAAACGAATAATAAAAATTTCGCCGTTTTTATGTTGTTTTACGCTAAAACGCAGAACAAAGCTCAAAACGTGCTGTTTCTTGTGCTTAAAATAAGCATTTTCAAGCATTTTATCTGAAACGTTCAAATAGATGCAATATTAATAAAACAAATAATAAAAAAAATCTGTCGTTTTATAAAGTTGTTTACGCGTTAAAACCCAGATTAAAAGCTCAAACGCTGTTTTGCTAAAATACATTTTCAACCATTTTATCGTTGAAATCGTTCAAATAGAAGTTAATATTAAAAAAAAAACGAATAATAAAAATTTCGTCGTTTTTATGCTGTTTTACGCGTTAAAACGCAGATTAAAAGCTCAAAACGTGCTGTTTTGCTAAAATAAGTACTTTCAAGCATTTTAGATGGCTGAAATCGTTTAACAGAAGCAATATTAATAAAAACGAATAATAAAAATTCGTCATTTTTATGCTTTCGTTTTTACGCGCAAAACGCAGATTAAAGCTCAAACGTGCTTGCTTTTGCGGTTAAAATAAGCATTTTCAAGCATTTTAGATCGTTGAAATCGTTCAACAGAAGCAATATTAATAAAAAACGAATAATAAAAATTCCTGTCGTTTTATGCTGGTTTTACGCGTTAAAACCGCATCGTGCTCAAACGTGCTGTTTTACAAAACAAGCATTTTCGCTTCAGATCGTTGAAATCGTTCAAATAGACGCGCAATATTAATAAAACTACTACCAAAAATTTCGTCGTTTTTATGTTGTTTTACGCGTTAAACGCAGATTAAAGCTCAAATCGAGCTGTTTTGTTAAAATAAGCATTTTCAAGCATTTTAGATCGTTGAAATCGTTCAAATAGACGTGCAATATTAATGTAAAACGAATAAAATTTCGTCGTTTTATGTTGTTTTACGCGTTAAAACGCAGATTAAAGTCTTCAAAAACGTGCGCTGTTTTGCTAAAATAAGCATTTTCAAGCATTTTAGATCGTTGAAATCGTTCAAATAGACGCAATATTAATAAAAACGAATAATAAAATTCGTCGTTTATGCTGTTTTACGCGCTAAACGCAGATTAAAAGCTCAAACGTGCTGTTTTGCTAAAATACATTTTCAAGCATTTTAGATCGTTTGAAATCGTTCAATAGACGTAATATTAATAAAACGAATAATAAAAATTTCTGTCGTTTTATGCTGTTTTACGCGTTAAAACGCAGATTAAAGCTCAAAACGTGCTGTTTTGCTGTACGCTACATTTTCAAGCATTTTAGGATCGTTGAAATCGTTCAAATAGAAGCAATATTAATAAAAAACAAATAATAAAAATTTCGTCGTTTATGCTGTTTTACGTTAAACGCTGATTAAAGCTCAAAACGCTGTTTTGCTAAAATAAGCATTTTCAAGCATTTTAGATCGCTGAAATCGTTCAAATAGACGCAATATTAATAAAAACGAATAATAAAAAATTTTCGTCGTTTATGCTGTTTTACGCGTTAAAACGCAGATTAAAGCTCAAATCGCGCTGTTTTGCTAAAATAAGCATTTTCCGGAAGCATTTTTAAATCGTTGAATTCCGTTCAAATAGAAGCAATATTAATAAAACGAATAATAAAAATTTGTCGTTTTATGCTGTTTTACACGTTAAAACGCAGATTAAAAGCTCAAAACGCTGTTTGCTAAAATAAGCATTTTCAAGCTTTTAGGTTGAAATCGTTCAAATAGACGCAATAAAAATAAAACGAATAATAAAAATTCTGGTCGTTTTATGCTGCTCTTTACGCGTTAAAACGCAGAATAAAAGCTCAAAACGTGCTGTTTTGCTAAAATAAGCATTTTCAAGCATTTTAGATCGCTGAAATCGTTCAAATAGACGCACATTAATAAAAACGAATAATAAAAATTCGTCGTTTTTATGCTGTTTACGCGTTAAAAACGCAGACAAAGCTCAAACGTGCTGTTTTGCTAAATAAGCATTTTCTTTCAACCATTTTGTGATCGTTGAAATCGTTCGGGGTAGCTAATATTAAAAAAAAACGAATAATAAAAATTTCGTCGTTTTTATGTTGTTTTACGCGTTAAAACGCAGATTAAAGCTCGTAAACGTGCTGTTTTGCTACAAATAAGCATTTTCAAGCATTTTAGATCGGCACGTCGTTTAAATAGAAGCAATATTAATAAAAAACGAATAATAAAAATTCGTCATTTTTATGCTGTTTTACGCGTTAAAACGCAGATTAAAAGCTCAAAAAACGTGCTGTTTTGCTAAAATAAGCATTTTCAAGCATTTTAGATCGTTGAAATCGTTCAAATAGACAATAATAAAAATAAAAACGAATAATAAAATTTCTGTCGTTTTATGCTGTTTTACGCGTTAAAACGCAGAATAAAGTCAAAAACGTGCTGTTTTGCTAAAATAAGCATTTTCAAGCATTTTAGATCGTTGAAATCGTCTCGCTAAATAGGACGCATATTAATAAAAACGAATAATGTACCTGTCGTTTTATGTTGTTTTACGCGTTAAAACGCAGATTAAAGCTCAAACGCTGTTTTGCAAAATAAGCATTTTCAACCGTTTTAGATCGCTGAAATCGTTCAAATAGAAGCAATATTAAAAAAAATGAATAATAAAAATTCCCGTCGTTTTATTGTTTTACGCGTTAAAACGCAGATTAAAGCCTTCAAAACGCTGCTTTTGCTAAAATAAGCATTTTCAAGCATTTTAGATCGTTGAAATCGTTTAAATAGAAGCACATAATAAAACACGAATAATAAAAAATTCGTCATTTTATGTTGTTTTACGCGTTAAAACGCAGATTAAAGCCTCAAAACGTGCTGTTTTGCTAAAACAAGCATTTTAAAGTACTTTATCTGAAATCGTTCAAATAGACGCAATATTAATAAAAACGAATAATAAAGATTTCTGTCGTTTTATGTTGTTTTACGCGTTAAACGCAGAAATAAAAGCTCAAACGTGCTGTTTTATAAATAAGCATTTTCTTAAGCATTTTAGATCGCTGAAATCGTTCAAATAGAAGCAATATTAATAAAAAACGAATAATAAAAAATTCGTCGTTTTATGCTGTTTTACGCGTTAAAACGCAGATTACTCAAAACGTGCTGTTTTGCTAAAATAAGCATTTTCAAGACGATCGTTGAAATCGTTCAAATAGTCGCAATATTAATAAAAAAACGAATAATGTACCCGTCGTTTTTATGCTGCTCTTACGCGTTAAAACGCAGATTAAAGCTCAAAACGTGCTGTTTTGCTAAAATAAGCATTTTCAAGCAATTTAGATCGTTGAAATCGTACAAATAGACGCAATAAAAATAAAAAACGAATAATAAAATTTCGTCGTTTTATGCTGTTTTACGCGTTGCGCCCGCAACAAAAGCTCAAACGTGCTGGTTTTGCTAAAATAAGCATTTTCGCTATTTTAGATCGTTGAAATCGTTCCGCCAGACGCGCAATATTAATAAAAACGAATAATAAAAAATTCGTCGTTTTTATGCTGTTTTACGCGTTAAAAACGCAGATTAAAGCTCAAAACGTGCTGTTTTGCTAAAATAAGCATTTTCAAGCATTTTGTGATCGTTGAAATCGTTCAAATAGACGTACTATTAATAAAAACAAATAATAAAAAATTTCTTGTCGTTTTATGTTGTTTACGCGTTAAAACTGATTAAAGCTCAAAAGGGGCTGTTTTGCTAAAATAGCATTTTCAAGCATTTAGATCGTTGAAATCGTTCAATAGACGCAATATTAATAAAAAACGATAAATAAAAAATTCGCGTTTTTAATGTTTTACGCGTTAAAACGCTGATTAAAGCTCAAAACGTGCTGTTTTGATAAAAAATTTCAAGCATTTTAGATCGTGAACGTTCGGTAAATAGACGCAATATTAATAAAAAAATAAAAGTCGTGTTTTATGCTATCTTTAAAACGCATTAAAGCTTCAAAACGTGCTGTTTTGCTAAAATAGGCATTTTCAAGCATTTTAGATCGTTAAATCGTTCAAATAGAAGCAATATTAATAAAACGAATAATAAAAAATCGTCGTTTATGCTGTCTTTTACGCGTTAAAACCATTAAAGCTCAAAACGTGCTGTTTGCTAAAAAAATTTTAAAACATTTTAGATCGTTGAAATCGTTTACGGAAATAAAAAACGAATAATAAAATCCGTTTTAATGTTTTACGCGTTAAACGCAGTTGAAAACGTGCTTTTGCTAAAATAAGCATTTTCAAGATTTTAGATCGTCGAAATCGTTCAATAGACGCAATAAAAATAAAACGAATAATAAAATTCTCGTCGTTTATGCTTTTTCGCGTTAAAACGCAGAATAAAGCTAAAACGCTGTTTTGCTAAAAGATTTTCAAGCATTTAATCGTTGAAACGTTCAAATAGAAGCAATAAAAATAAAAACGAATAATAAAAATTCGTCGTTTTATGCTGTTTTACGAGTTAAAACGCAGATTAAGCTCAAACGTGCTGTTTTGTTAAATAGCATTTTCAAACATTTTAGATTGTTGAAATCGTTCAAATAGAAGCAATATTAATAAAAACGAATAATAAAAATTCGTCGTTTTATGCTGTTTTACGAGTTAAAACGCAGATTAAAGCTCAAAACGTGCTGTTTTTTATAAAATATGCATTTCAACATTTTAGATCGTTGAAATCGTTCAAATAGAAGCAATATTAATAAAAACGAATAATAAAAATTGCCGTTTTATGTCTGTTTTACGCGTTAAAAACGCAGAATAAAAGCTCAAAACGTGCTGTTTTGCTAAAATAAGCATTTTCAAGCATTTTAGATCGTTGAAATCGTTCCAAAGAAGCAATATTAATAAAAACGAATAAAAAATTCTGTCGTTTTATGCTGTTTTACGCGTTAAAACGCAGATTAAAGCTCAAAACGTGCTGTTTTGCTAAAATAAGCATTTTCAAGCATTTTAGATCGTTGAAATCGTTCAAATAGACGCAATATTAATAAAAAACGAATAATAAAAATTCGCCATTTTATGCTGTTTTACGCGTTAAAACGCAGATTAAAAGCTCAAACGTGCTGTTTTGCAAAAATAAGCATTTTCAAGCATTTAGATCGTTGAAATCGTTCAAATAGAAGCAATATTAATAAAAACGAATAATAAAAATTCGTCGTTTTATGCTGTTTTACGCGTTAGAACGCAGATAAAGCTCAAAACGTGCTGTTTTGCTAAAATAAGCATTTCAAGCATTTTAGATCGTTGAAATCGTTCAAATAGACGCAATATTAATAAAAAACGAATAATAAAAATTTCGTCGTTTTATGATGTTTTACGCGTTAAAACGGCAGATTAAAGCTCTCGAATCATGCTGTTTTGCTAAAATAAGCATTTTCAAGCATTTTGATCGTTGAAATCGTTCAAATAGACGCAATAAAAATAAAAACAAATAATAAAATTTCGTCGTTTTATGCTGTTTTACGCGTTAAAACGCAGAATAAAGCTCAAACGTGCTGTTTTGCTAAAATAAGCATTTTCAAGCATTTTAGATCGTTGAAATCGTTCAAATAGATGCAATATTAATAAAAACGAATAATAAAAATTCGTCGTTTTATGCTGTTTTACGCGTTAAAACGCAGATTAAAGCTCAAAACGGCTGTTTTGCTAAAATAAGCATTTTCAAGCATTTTTAGATCGTTGAAATCGTTCAAATAGACGCAATATAAATAAAAACGAATAATAAAATTTCGTCGTTTTATGTGTTTTACGCGTTAAAACGCAGATAAAGCTCAAAACGTGCTGTTTTGCTAAAATAATTTCGCATTTTCAATAAAACGCAGATTAAAGCTAAAAAGGGCTGTTTTGTTTAGCTTTTTAAAAACATTTTTATCGTGAAATCGTTCAAAAAAAGGCAAATTAAAAAAAAACGAATAAAAAAATTCGCCTTTTTTATGCGTTTTACGCTTTAAAAACGCAGATTAAAGCTCAAAAGGGCTGGCTAAATAAGCATTTAAAGCATTTTGATCGTTGAAATCGTTCAAATAGACGCAATTAATAAAACGAATAAAAAAAATTTTCGTTTTATGCGTTTTACGCGTTAAAACGCGATTAAAGCTAAAAACGTGCTGTTTGCAAAAAAGATTTTCAAGCTTTTTTGACGTTGAAATGTTCAAATAGAAGCAAATTAAAAAAAAACGAATAATAAAAATTGTCGTTTTATGTGTTTTACGCGTTAAAACGGAAAAGCTAAAAAGGGCTGTTTTTAAAAAAGCTTTTCGCATTTTGATCGTTGAAACGTTCAAAACGCAAAAAAAATAAAAAGGGAATAAAAAATTGCGTTTTATGTGTTTTACGCGTTAAAACGCAGAAAAAGCTAAAAACGTGCTGTTTTGCTAAAATAAGATTTTCGCGTGACGTTGAAACGTTCAAATAGACGCAAAAAAAATAAAACGAATAATAAAAATTGTCTTTTTTTGCTTGTTTTACGATTAAAACGAAATTAAAGCTCAAAACGTGCTGTTTTGTTAAAATATGCTTTTTCAAACTTTTTTATCGTTAAATCTTTCAAATAGAAGCAATTATTAATAAA
>NW_027047851.1:0-12397 GCF_025399875.1 Dalotia coriaria | reverse complement strand
TTGCGTCATTTGAACGTTTTCCCCAAGGGATCAAAATCCCTTAAAAATTTTAGCAAAAAACACGTTTTGAGTTTTTAATCAGCTTTTTAACGCGAAAAAACAGCAAAAAAAAGGGACGAAATTTTTATTATTCTTTTTTTTAAATATTGCGTCTATTTGAAGATTTCAACGATCAAAAAGGCTAAAAAATGCTTTTTTTTTGGGAAAAACAGCACGTTTTAAAAGCTTTTTAATCTGCGTTTTAATGCGAAAAACAGCAAAAAAACACAAATTTTTTTATTATTCGTTTTTTTAATTTGTTTCCAAAAACAAATTTCCCAAGGGATCAAAAAATGCTTGAAAATGTTTATTTTAGCAAAACAGCATTTTTTGAGTTTAAAATTGCGTTTAACGCGAAAAAGCAGCAAAAAAAAACAAAAAATTTTTATTATTCTTTTTTTATTAATATTGCGTCTATTTGAAGGGATTTAAACCGATCAAAAAATGTTTTAAAAATGCTTTTTTTTCCCAAAACAACTTTTTTGAGCTTTAATCTGCGTTTTAACGCAAAAAGCAAAAAGGGAGGGAATTTTTTTTATTATTCTTTTTTTATTAATATTGTTTATTTAAACGATTTCAACGATTTTAAAGCATAAAAAATGCTTTTTTTTTTTAGCAAAACAGCCATTTGAGTTTTAACCCGCGTTTTAACGCAAAACAGCATAAAACGACAAAATTTTTTATTATTCGTTTTTATTAATATTCCCCCCCTTTTTTAAACGATTTCAACGATCAAAAAATTGCTTGAAAATGCTTATTTTAGAAAAAAACCCCACTTTTTTGAGCTTTATTCGCGTTTTAACGGAAAAAAAGCACAAAACGACAAAATTTTTTTATTATTCGTTTTATTTTTTTTGCGTCTATTTGAAGGGATTTCAACGACCAAAATGAAATGAAAAATCCCTTTTTTTTTAAAAGCAAAACAGCACGTTTTGAGTTTTTACCGCGTTTAACGCGAAAAACAGCATAAAAAGGGAAGAATTTTTTATTATTCGTTTTTTATTAATATTGCGTCTATTTGAACGATTTCAACGATCTAAAATGTTTTGAAAATGTTTTATTTTAGCAAAACAGCACTTTTTGAGTTTTTAATCCGTTTTAACGCGTAAAAAAAAGCAAAAAAACGACAAAATTTTTTTTATTATTCGTTTTTTTTTAAATTTGCGTCTTTTTTAAAATTGACCCCCAACGATCTAAAATGCTTGAAAATGTTTTATTTTAGGAAAACAGCACGTTTTGAGTTTTAATCTGCGTTTTAATGCGTAAAACACCCAAAAAAAACGTAAAATTTTTTTTATTATTCGTTTTTTTTAAATATTGCTTCCTTTTTGAACGATTTCAACGATCTAAAATGTTTAAAAATGCTTTTTTTTAAAAAGCCAAAGACTTTTTGGGCTTTAATCTGCTTTTTAACGCGAAAAAAGTTAAAAAACGACGTAAAATTTTTTATTATTCTTTTTTTATTAATATTGCGTCTTTTTGGGAAACGATTTCAACGATCAAAAATGTTTTGAAAAGTTTTTTTTTAGCAAAACAGCAGTTTTTGAGTTTTATTCTGCGTTTTAACGCGAAAAACAGCAAAAAAACGAGTTTTTATTATTCGTTTTTTATTTTTATTGCGCCCCAGGAAGGGATTTAAGGGATCTAAAATGTTTGAAAATGCTTTTTTTGAAAACAGCATTTTTTTGATTTTTAATCTGCGTTTTAACGCGTAAAAAAAAGCAAAAAAAGACGATTTTTTATTATTCTTTTTTTTTATTAATATTGTTTCTATTTGAACGATTTCAACGATCAAAAAATGTTTTGAAAATGCTTATTTTAGCAAAACAGCACGTTTTGAGTTTTAATCTGCTTTTTGACGCGTAAAACAGCAAAAAAAACGACGAAATTTTATTATTCTTTTTTTATTAATATTGGGTCTATTTGAACGATTTAAAACATAAAAAAATTTAAAAAATGCTTTTTTTTTAGCAAAACAGCACGGTTTGAGTTTTAATCTGCTTTTAACGCGTAAAAAAATCAAAACGACGAATTTTTTTTTATTCGTTTTTATTAATATTGCTTCTATTTGAACGATTTAACGATCAAAAATGCTTGAAAATGCATTTTTTAAAAGAAAAAAGAAGTTTTGAGTTTTAATCTGCGTTTTAACGCGTAAAGCAGCAAAAAAAAGGGACGATTTTTTATTATTGGGTTTTTTATTAATATTGTTTCTATTTGAACGATTTAAAACGTTTAAAAAAAATGCTTGAAAATGCTTATTTTTAGAAAAACAGCACGTTTTGGCTTTAATAGCGTTTTAACGTAAAAACAGCAAAAAAAACGACGAATTTTTATTATTCGTTTTTTTTTAAATATTGCGTCTTTTTTGAACGATTTCAACGATCAAAAAAATGTTTGAAAATGCTTATTTTACCCAAAAACAGCACGTTTTAATTTTAATCAGCGTTTTAACGCGAAAACAGCATAAAAACGACAAAATTTTTTATTATTCATTTTTTTTAATATTGGGGCCTTTTTGGGAAGGGATTTAAACGATTAAAATGTTTGAAAAATGTTTTTTATTTTAGAAAAAACAGCACTTTTTGGGAGTTTTACTCGCGTTTTAACGCGAAAAAAACAGCAAAAAAACGACAAATTTTTTATTATTTTTTTTTTATTAATATTGCGTCTATTTGAACGTTCAACATAAAAAAATGCTTGAAAATGCTTATTTTAGCAAAACAGAAATTTTTTGGGTTTTAATCTGCGTTTTAACGCGAAAAACAGAAATTAAAAACGACAAAATTTTTTATTATTCGTTTTTTTAATATTGCCCTTTTTGAACGATTTCAACGATCTAAATTTTTTTGGAAAAATCAACAAGCAAAAAAAAGAAAGTTTTGAGTTTTAAACCCGCTTTTTAACGCAAAAACAGCAAAAAAACGACAAATTTTTTTATTATTCGTTTTTTTTTAATATTGCGTCTTTTTGGGAACGATTTCAACGATCTAAAATGCTTGAAAATGCTAATTTTAGCAAAACAGAAGTTTGAGTTTTTAATCTGCGTTTTAACGTAAAACAGCATAAAAACGACGAAATTTTATTATCGTTTTATATTAATATTGCTTTATTTGAAACGATTTCAACGATCTAAAAATGCTTGAAAATGCTTTTTTTTGCAAACAGCACGTTTTGAGTTTTTTAATCGCGTTTTAACGCGTAAAAAGCAAAAAAACGACGAATTTTTATTATTCGTTTTATTAAAGCGTCTATTTTGAACGGATTTCAACGACTAAAATGTTTTGAAAAATGCTTTATTTTAGCAAAAGCACGTTTTGAGTTTTTAATCTGCTTTTTAACGCGAAAACAGCATTAAAAACGACGTTTTTTTTAAATATTCGTTTTATTAATATTGCTTCTATTTGAACGATTTCAACGATCTAAAATGCTGAAAATGCTTATTTTAAAACGCAGGTTTGAGTTTTAATCTGCGTTTTAAGCGTAAAACAGCATCAAAACGACAAATTTTTTTATTATTCGTTTTTATTAATATTGCTTCATTTGAACGATTTCAACGATCTAAAATGTTGAAAATGCTTATTTTGCAAAAACAGCACTTTTTGGGTTTAATCTGCGTTCTAACGCGAAGCAGCATAAAACACGATTTTTATTCGTTTTTATTAATATGCTTCTATTTGAACGATTTCAACGATCTAAATGTTTTTGAAAATGCTTATTTTAAAAAAAACAGCACGTTTTGAGCTTTAAAGCGTTTTAACGCCTAAAACGCATAAAACGACGAATTTTTATTATTCGTTTTTATTAATATTCGTCTATTTAAAACGATTTCAACGATCTAAAGCTTCTGAAAAATGCTTATTTTGCAAACAGCACGTTTTGATTTTTAATCAGCGTTTTAACGCGTAAAACAGCAAAAAAACGACGAAATTTTTATTATTCATTTTTCTTAATATTGCGTCTATTTGAACGATTCAACGATCTAAAATGTTTGAAAATGCTTATTTTAGCAAAACAGCACGTTTTGAGTTTTACTCTGCTTTTTAACGCGTAAAACAGCAAAAACACGAATTTTTATTATTCGTTTTTATTAATATTGCGTCTATTTGAACGATTTCAACGATCTAAATGCTTAAAAATGCTTATTTTAGCAAAACAGCACGTTTTGAGTTTTAATCGCGTTTTAACGCGTAAAACAAGCATAAAAACGAGAATTTTATTATTCGTTTTTATTAATATTGCGTCTATTTGAACGATTTCAACGATCTAAAATCTTGAAAATGCTTATTTAGCAAAACAGCATGTTTGAGTTTTAATCAGCGTTTTAACGCGTAAACAGCATAAAAACGTACAAATTTTATTATTCGTTTTTATTAATATTGTCTATTTGAACGATTTCAACGATCTAAAATGCTTGAAAATGCTTATTTTAGCAAAACAGCACGTTTTGAGCTTTAATTTGCGTTTTAACGCGTAAAACAGCATAAAAACGACGAATTTTATTATCGTTTTTATTACTACGTTTCTATTTGAACGATTTCAACGATCTAAAATGCTTGAAAGCTTATTTTAGCAAAAAACAGCACGTTTTGAGTTTTAATCTGCGTTTTGATCGTAAGTGTAAAACAACAGCATAAAAACGACGAAAATTTTTATTATTCGTTTTATTAATATTGCGTCTATTTGAACGATTTCCCGATCTAAAAATGCTTGAAAGCTTATTTTAGCAAAAAACAGCACGGTTTGAGCTTTAATCTGCGTTTTAACGCTTAAAGCAGCATAAAACGACGAATTTTATTATCTACTTTTTTATTAATATTGCTTCTACGGAACGATTTCAACGATCTAAAATGCTTGAAAATGCTTAATTTTAGCAAAACAGCACGTTTTGAGCTTTAATCTGCGTTTTAACGGCGTAAAACAGCATAAAAAACGACGAATTTTTATTATCTGCTCTTTTATTACTATGTCTATTTGAAACGATTTCAACGATCTAAAATGCTTGAAAATGCTTATTTTAAAGCAAAAAAAACAGCACGCCCTTGTTTTAATCAGCGTTTTAACGCGTAAACAACACATAAAACAAACGGAAATTTTTATTATCTTCGTTTTTATTAATATTGCTTCATTTGAACGATTTCAACGATCTAAAATGCTTGAAAATGTTTATTTTAAAGCAAAAACAGCACGTTTTATTTTTAATCTGCGTTTTAACGCGTAAAACAGCATAAAAACGACGAATTTTATTATTCGTTTTTATTAATATTGCTTCTCTATTTGAACGATTTCAACATCTAAAAATTCTTTTGAAATGCTTCTTTGCAAAACAGCACGTTTTGAGCTTTAATCTGCGTTCAACGCGTAAAACAGCATAAAAAACGACGAAATTTTTATACCCGTTTTACACATTGCGTCTATTTGAACGATTTCCTAACGATCTAAAATGCTTGAAAATGCTTATTTCAGCAAAACAGCACGTTTTGAGCTTTATTCTGCGTTTTAACGCGTAAAAACAGCATAAAAAACGACGAAATTTTTTATTATTCGTTTCTTTATTTTGTGACAGGCTCCATTTGAAACGATTTCAACGATCTAAAATGCTTGAAAATGTTTATTTTAGCAAAAACAGCACGTTTTGAGCTTTAATCAGCGTTTTAACGCGTAAAACAGCATAAAAAACGACGAAATTTTTATTATTCGTTTTTTATTAATATTGCGTCTATTTGAACGATTTCAACGATCTAAAATGCTTGAAAATGCTTTATTTTAGCAAAACAGTACGTTTGAGCTTTAATTCGCGTTTTAACGCGTAAATCAGCATAAAAACGACGAAATTTTTATTATCTATTTCTTCTTACTGGTAGTCTATTTGGAAATCGATTTCAACGATCTAAAAATGCTTGAAAATGCTTATTTTGTGCAAAACAGCACGTTTTGAGCTTTAATCTGCGTTTTAACGCGCGAAAACAGCATAAAAACGACGAATTTTTTATTATTCCGTTTTTATTAATATTGCGTCTATTTCCGAAACGTGAATTCAACGATCTAAAATGCTTGAAAATGCTTATTTTAGCAAAAACAGCACGTTTTGAGCTTTAATCTGCGTTTTAACGCGCAAAACAGCATAAAAAACGACGAAATTTTTATTATTCGTTTTTATTAATATTGCTTCATTTGAACGATTTCAACGATCTAAAATGCTTGAAAATGTTTATTTTGTGCAAAACAGCACGTTTTGAGCTTTAATCTGCGTTTTAACGCGTAAAAACAGTACAGTTCGACGAATTTTTTATTCGTTTTATTAATATTGCGTCTATTTGAAACGTGATTTCAACGATTCAAAATGCTTGAAAATGCTTATTTTAGCAAAACAGCACGTTTTGAGCTTTAATCTGCGTTTTAACGCGTAAACAGCATAAAAACGACGCAAATTTTATTATTCGTTTTATTAATATTGCTTCTATTTGAACGATTTCTAAATAACCCAAAATGCTTGGAAAATAAGCGTATTTTGTAAAACAGCACGTTTTGAGCTTTAATCTGCGTTTTACCCGCGTAAAACGGCATAAAACGACGAATTTTATTATTCGTTTTTATTAATATTGCGTCTATTTGAACGATTTCAACGATCTAAAAATGCTTGAAAATGCTTATTTCAGCAAAACAGCAATGTTTTGAGTTTTAATCAGTTTTAACGCGTAAAACAACGTAAAAACAACGAAATTTCATTATTCGTTTTTATTAATATTGCTTCTATTTGGAACGATTTCAACGATCTAAAAATGCTTGAAAATGCTTTATTTTAGCAAAAACAGCACGTTTTGAGCTTTAATCTGCGTTTTAACGCGTAAAACAGCATAAAACGACGAATTTTTATTATCTGTTTTTTATTAATGTTTCTATTTGAACGATTTCAACGATCTAAGATGCTTGAAATGCTTATTTTAGCAAACAGCACGTTTTGAGCTTTAATCTGCGTTTTAACGCGTAAAACAGCATAAAAACGACGAAATTTTTATTATTCCGTTTATTATTATTATTGCGTCTATTTGAACGATTTCAACGATCTAAAAATGTTTGAAAAATGCTTATTTTAGCAAACAGCATTGCTTTTGAGCTTTATTCTGCGTTTTAACGCGTAAAACAGCATAAAACGACGAAATTTTTGATATCTGCTTTTTATTTTATTGCGTCTATTTGAATGGGATTTCAACGATCTAAAATGCTTGAAAAATGCTTATTTTAGCAAACAGCACGTTTTGAGTTTAATCTGCGTTAACGCGTAAAACAGCATAAAAACGACGAATTTTTATTATTCGTTTTATTAATATTGCGTCTATTTGAACGATTTAACGATCTAAAATGCTTGAAAATGCTTATTTTAGCAAAACAACACGTTTTGAGCTTTATTCTGCGTTTAACGCGTAAAACAGCATAAAACGACGAAATTTTATTATTCGTTTTTATTTTATTGCGTCTATTTGAAACGGGATTTCAACGATCTAAAATGCTTGAAAATGCTTATTTTAGCAAACAGCACGTTTTGAGTTTTAATCTGCGTTTTAACGCGTAAAACAGCATAAAACGACGAATTTTTATTATTCGTTTTTATTAATATTGCTTCTATTTGAACGATTTCAACGATCTAAATGCTTGAAAAATGCTTTATATTTTAGCAAAACAGCACGTTTTGAGTTTTAATCTGCGTTTTGACGCGTAAAACAGCATAAAAACGACGAAATTTTTATTATTCGTTTTATTAATATTGCGTCTATTTGAACGATTTCAACGATCTAAAATGCTTGAAAATGCTTATTTTGAAAGCAAAACAGCACGTTTTGAGTTTTAATCTGCGTTTAACGCGTAAAACAGCATAAAAACGATGAATTTTATATTATTCGTTTTTATTAATATTGCTTCTATTTGAGCGATTTCAACGATCTAAAATGCTTGAAAAATGCTTTATTTTAGCAAAACAGCACGTTTTGAGCTTTAATCTGCGTTTTTAACGCGTAAAACAGCATAAAACGACGAATTTTTTGTATTATCTGTTTTTTATTATTGCGTCTATTTGAAACGATTTCAATGATCTAAAAATGCTTGAAAATGTTTATTTTAGCAAAAACAGCACGTTTTGAGCTTTATCTGCGTTTTAACGCGTAAAACAGCATAAAAACGACGAAATTTTATTATTATTCGTTTTTATTTTTATTGCGTCTATTTGAACGATTTCAACGATCTAAAATGCTTGAAAATGCTTATTTTAGCAAAACAGCATGTTTTGAGCTTTTTGTCTGCGTTTAACGCGTAAAAACAGCAAAACGACGAAATTTTTGGCTATTCGTTTTTATTAATATTGCGTCTATTTGAACGATTTCCCAACGATCTAAAATTTGAAAATGCTTTATTTTAGCAAAAATAAAAGCATCGTTTTGAGTTTTAATCTGCGTTTTAACGCGTAAAATGCGCATAAAATGACGAATTTTTATTATTCGTTTTTTATTAATATTGCTTCTATTTGGAACGATTTCAACGATCTAAAATGCTTCTGAAAATGCTTATTTAAAGCGTAAAACAGCACGCTTTGAGTTTTAATCTGCGTTTAACACGTAAACAGCATAAAAACAACGAATATTTTGCCATTCGTTTTTATTACTACGCGTCTATTTGAACTATTTCCCAACGATCTAAAATGCTTGAAAATGCTTATTTTAGCAAAAACAGCACGTTTTGAGCTTTAATCTGCGTTTTAACGCGTAAATACATAAATGCGAATTTTTATTATTCGTTTTTTAATATTGCTTCTATTTAAACTATTTCAACGATCTAAAATGCTTGAAAATGCTTATTTTAGCAAAACAGCATCGTTTTGAGTTTTAATCTGCGTTTTAACGCGTAAAACAGCATAAAAACGACGAAATTATTATTATTCGTTTTTATTAATATTGCTTCTATTTGAACGATTTCAACGATCTAAAATGCTTGAAAATGCTTATTTTAGCAAAACAGCACGTTTTGAGTTGTAATCTGCGTTTTAACGCGTAAAACAGCATAAAAACGACGAATTTTTTTATTATTTGTTTTTATTAATATTGCTTCTATTTGAACGATTTCAACGATCTAAAATGCTTGAAAATGCTTATTTTAGCAAAACAAACGCCTTGAGTTTTAATCTGCGTTTAACACGTAAAATAGCATAAGAACGACGAATATTTTATTATTCGTTTTTATTAATATTGCGTCTATTTGAACGATTTCAACGATCTAAAATGCTTGAAAATGTTATTTTGCAAAACAGCACGTTTGAGCTTTAATCTGCTTTTTTAACGAAAACAGCATAAAACGACGAATTTTTATTATTTGTTTTTATCAATATTGCTTCTATTTGAACGATTTCAACGATTTAAAATGCTTGAAAATGCTTATTTTAGCAAACAGCACGTTTTGAGCTTTAATCTGCGTTTTGACGCGTAAAACAGCATAAAACGACGAAATTTTTATTATTCGTTTTTATTAATATTGCGTCTATTTGAACGATTTCAACGATCTAAAATGCTTGAAAATGCTTATTTTAGCAAAACAGCACGTTTTGAGCTTTAATCTGCGTTTTAACGCGTAAAACAGCATAAAACGATGAATTTTATATTATTCGTTTTATTAATATTGCTTCTATTTGAGCGATTTCAACGATCTAAAATGCTTGAAAATGCTTATTTTAGCAAAACAGCACGTTTTGAGTTTTTAATCTGCGTTTTAACGCGTAAAACAGCATAAAAACGAAAAAATTTTAATTTTTCTTTTTAAAAGCCTTTAAATTTAAAAATTTTAAAAGCTTAAAAATCTTTTTAAAAAAAATTTTTTTTTTAATCTTTAACGGAAAAAGTAAAACCAAATTTTAAAAATTTTTTTACCTTTTAAGTTTAAACCCGTTAAAGCTTAAAACCTTAATTTCAAAAATCCGTTTTAAATTTTTTAACCCTTTAAACAATAAACTTAAAATTTTTTTTTTTTTAAAATTTGGCTTTTTTTGGGAAATTAAAAACTAAACAAAATTTTATTTTTTTTAAAAAAATTTTTTGATTTAAGTTTAAAAAAAAACTTAAAAACAATTTTATTTATTGTTTTTAATTAATCGTTTAAGTTAAATTTAAAAATTTTTAAATGCTTTATTAAAACCTTTTATTTAATTTTTTAGAAAAACATTTGTTAATTTTTTTTTACCCCCCTAAAAACCAAACACGTTTTTAATTTCTTTTCGTAAACGCTAAAAAAGCAAATTTTTAATCGTTTTTTAAAATTTTATTTAAACGTTAACATAAAAGTTAAATCTTTTATAAAAAGCACTTTTGATTTTAACTTTTTAAGCTAAAAGCTTTTAACGAAAAATTTATTTTAATTTTTAAGAAACGATTTAAAATCTAAAATTTTTAAAATGCTTTTTATAAAAATTTTGGTTTAATTTTTAAAACTAAAAGCTTTTAAAAAAATTTTTATTTTTCTTTTTTTAAAAATTATTGCTTAAAAATTTTAATTTTTTAAAAGTTTAAAATTTTAAAACCCTTTTAATGTTTTAATTGGGTTTTAAAAACAGCAAAAAAATTTTTTTACCCTTTAAATATTGCTTTTATTTTTTCAACGATCTAAAATAAAAATTTTTTTAAAAACAATTTAGCGTAATGTTTTTAAATAAAAACAAAAGAAAATTTTTTATTCTTTTTTTTAAAATTGCGTATTTGAAATTTAAATCTAAAATTGAAATTTTTTTTAGAAAAAATTTTGGTTTTAATTTGTTTAACGAAAAAGATTTAAAACAAAATTTTTATTTTTTTTAATTTTTTGAATTTAATTATTGCTTAATTTATTTAAAAAAGTTTATCAAAATTGCTTAATAAAAAATAAAAAGAGGGTTTTTTTTTGGTTTTATTAAAAATTTTATTCCCCTTTTTAAATTTCAAATTTAAAATTTTAACTTTAAAAAACCACGTTTATTTAAAAAACTTTTTAACGAAAACAGCAAAAACAAAAATTATTTTTTTTATTAAAAATTGCTTATTTGAACGATTTAAGATCTTAAAATGTTAAATTTATTTTAAGAAAAATTTTACTTAAGCGTTTTCGCGTAAAAGCATAAAAACGACGAAATTTTTTATTTTTTTTTTATTTTTTATTTACGATTTAAAATTAAAATGCTTAAAATTTTTTAAAAAAACAGGCTTTTGGTTTTAAGGCGTAAAAACAAAAAGACGATTTTTATTTTTTTTATTAATATTTTATTTAAATTTCAACGATCTAAAATCTTAAAATGCTTATTTTAAAAACAGCACGTTTTGTTTTAATCTGCGTTTTAACGCGTAAAAAATAAAAAACAAAATTTTTATTATTTTTTTTTTATTTTATTTTTTAATTTCACGATCTAAAAGTTGAAAATGTTATTTTAAAAACACCTTTTGAGTTTAATCTGCGTTTTAACGCAAAACAAATAAAAAGAGAATTTTTTATTTTGTTTATTAATATTTCTTTTGAACTTTTAACATCTAAAATGCTTGAAAATGCTTATTTTGCAAAACAGCACTTTTTGGTTAACTTTTTAACCGTAAAACAGCAAAAACGAAATTTTTTTATTCGTTTTTATTAATATTGTTTTTAACGATTTCAAACTCTAATTGAAAATGTTTATTTTAGAAAAAACCCTTTATTTTAATCTGTTTAACTAAAAGCAAAAAACAATTTTTTTTTCCCGTTTTTTAAATTCTATTTAAATTAAAGATTAAAATTTAAAATTTTTTTAAACCAAAAACGCATTTTGGTTTTAATTGTTTAAAAATAAAAACATAAATTTTATATTCGTTTTTATTATTTGCTTTAAATTTAACGGATTAAAAGCTTAAAACTTTTTTAAAAAACCGTTTTGATTTAATCGTTTTGACCAAAAGATAAAAAACGAAATTTTTATTTTCGTTTTAAAAGTTTTTTTAAACGTTTAAAAAAGCTTAAAAATTTTAGCAAAAAATTTTGTTTTAATTTTTTAAACCCTAAAAAATAAAACACGAATTTTATTATTTTTTTTTTTTTCATTTAACGTTAAAAGATCAAAATGCTTGAAAATTTATTTTGAAACAGGTTTTAGTTATTTGCCTTAAGGGACGAAAAAACAATTTTTTTATCTTTTTATTTATTTTTAATTTTAAAACCTTAAAAAAAATTTTATTTTAGGTTTTTAACCTTTTAAAAAAAGCAAAAACAAAAATTTTTTTTTTTTTTTTTGTTTTTAAAAATTTTAAAAAATTTTTTTTTTTAAAAAGGTTTTTTTTTTTAAAAAAATTTAAAAAAAGGGTTTTTTAAAAACCCCTTTTTAAAG
>NW_027047850.1:0-12413 GCF_025399875.1 Dalotia coriaria | reverse complement strand
AAAAAACCCGCAGAAAATAAAAGGGGCTCAAAAGGGGCCTGGTTTTGTTTTTTTTTAAAAAAAAAAACCCCTTTTTTTTCAAAAGCAAATTTTTGGGAAAAAAAAAAGATCGTTTTTGGGAAAAAAATTCCAAAAGGGGGTTTTCAAAAAAAACGCAAAAATTTAAATTAAAAAAAAAAAAAAAAATTTTTTTTAAAAAACCAAAATTTAAATTTTTGAAAAAATTTTTTGTTTTATGTGTTTTAACGCGTTAAAAAAACCCGGGTGGGGCCCCAAAAGGATTAAAGCTCAAAACGTGTTTTTTCAAAATGCATTTTCAAAGACGTGAAATCGTTCAAATAGGCTTTAAAAAAAACGTCCCTTGCTTTTATGTTGTTTTACGCGTTAAACGCAGATTAAAGCCAAAACGCTGTTTTCCAAATAATTTCAAGCATTTACGTTGAACGTTCAAATAGCAAATAATAAAAAACGAATAATAAATTCGGTTTTGTGTTTACGCGTTAAAACGCGATTAAAGCCTCAAACGGTGCTTTTTGCAAAATAGCATTTTAACATTTAGATCGTTGAAATGTTCAAAAGACGCAATATTAATAAAACGAATAATGTTCGTGTTTTATGCTGTTTACCTTAAAACGCAGGTTTACATCAAAGCTTGTTTTGCTAAAAACTTTTCAAGCATTTAGATCGTGAAATCTTCAATAGAAGCGAATAATAAAAACGAATAATATAACCTTTTATCGCGTTTACGCTAAAACGCGGATTAAACTAAAGGGGTTTTTTAAATAAGCATTTAACTTAATAGACGTGAAAGTTCAAATAGACGCAATAAAAAATAACGAATAATAAAATTCGTCGTTTTAGCGTTTACGCTTAAAACGCAGATTAAAATAAACGTGCGTTTTGCTAAAAGCATTTGTTAAATTTAATCGTGAACGTTCAAATAACAAATTAATAAAAATATAGTTTTCGTTTATGCGCGTTAGCGCAAAGTTTTGCAAAGCTCAAAACGTGCGTTTTGCTAAAATAAGCATTTTCAAGCTTTAAACGTTGAAGTCGTTCAAATAGAAGAATATTAATAAAAAACGCATAATAAATTCGCGTTTACGCGTTTAGCGTTAAAAACGCGTTTTAAAGCCCAAAAGCGTGTTTGCTTTAAATGCATTTCAAGTTTTAGACGTTGAAACGTTCAAATAGACGCAATATTAATAAAAACGAATAATAAAAATTTCGTCGTTTTATGTTGTTTTACGCGTTAAAACGCAGATTAAAGCTCGTAAACGTGCTGTTTTAAGCGCTAAAATAAGCATTTTCAAGCATTTTAGATCGTTGAAGTCAAAGTTCAAATAGAAGCAATATTAATAAAAACGAATAATAAAAAATTCGGTCGTTTTATGCTGTTTTACGCGTTAAACGCAGATTAAAGCTCAAAAAACGTGCTGTTTTGCTAAAATAAGCATTTTCGCCATTTTAGACTGAAATCGTCTCAAATATGACGTGCAATATTAATAAAAAACGAATAATAAAAATTCGTCGTTTTTATGTTGTTTTACGCGTTAAAACGTAGATTAAAGCTCAAAACGTGCTGTTTTGCTAAAAATAAGCATTTCTCAAGCATTTTATATCGTTGAAAATCGTTCCAATAGGTAGCTTTCTGGCCATTAATAAAAACGAATAATAAAAATTCACCGTTTTGCTGTTTTACGCGTTAACACGCAGATTGAAGCTCAAAACGAGCTGTTTTGCTGCGCCAAGCGCATTTTCAAGCATTTTAGATCGTTGAAATGTTCAAATAGAAGCAATATTAATAAAAAACGAATAATAAAAATTTCTTGCTCGTTTTATGCTGTTTTACGCGTTAAAACGGCAGATTAAAGCTCAAAATGCGCTTTCGTTTTGTTAAAATAAGCATTTTCAAGCATTTTAGATAGTTGAAATCGTTCAAATAGAAGCAATATTAATAAAAAAAAACGAATAATAAAAAATCTGGCTCGCGAGGCGTTTTACGCGTAGTGCAGATTAAAGCCCAAAACGTGCCGTTTTGCTAAAATAAGCATTTTCAAGCATTTTGATCGTTGAAATCGTTCAAATAGACTTTTAAATATTAATAAAAACGAATAATAAAAATTCCCTGTCGTTTTATGTTGCTCTTTTACGCGTTAAAAACGCTGCTGATTAAAGCTCAAAACGCGCTGTTTTGCTAAAAAATAAGCATTTTCAAGCATTTTGATCGTTGAAACGTGTTCAAATAGACGCAATATTAAATAAAAACCAGCCAATAAAAAATTCGTCGTTTCCTTTTATGCTGTTTCCTTACGTGCGTTAAAAACGCAGGATTAAAAGCTCAAACGTGTGCTGCTGTTTTTCAAAATAAGCATTTTCAAGCATTTTAGATCGTTGAAATCGGGTTCAAATAGAAGCAAATATTAATAAAAATCGAATAATAAAAATTCCCCTGTCGTTTTTATGCTGTTTTACGCGTTAAAACGCAGTGATTGGGTAAAGCTCAAACGCCGCTCGCTAAAATAAGCATTTTCAAGCATTTTGGATCGTTAAAATCGTTCAAAATAGACGCACATATTAATAAAAACGAATAATAAAAAATCTGCCGTTTTATGCTGTTTTACGTTAAAACGCAGATTAAAAGCTCAAAACGCGCTGTTTGCCAAAAATAAGCATTTTCGCTACTTCACCGTTGAAATCGTCTCCAATAGAAGTTAGCATTAATAAAAAAAACGAATAATAAAAATTCGTCGTTTTATGCGCTGTTTTACGCCGCTAACACGCAGGATTGAAGCTCAAAACGCGCTGTTTTGCTAGCGTAAAATAAGCATTTTCAAGCATTTTAGATCGTTGAAAATCGTTCAAATAGACGCGCAATATTAATAAAACGAATAATAAAAATTCGTTCGTTTTGCTGTTTTACTAAACGCAGATTAAAAGCTCAAACGTGCTGTTTTGCTAAAATAAGCATTTCAAGCATTTTAGATCGTTGAAATCGTTCAAATAGAAGCAATATTAATGTAAAAAACGAATAATAAAAATTTCGTCGTTTTATGCTGTTTTATGCGCTGCACCGCACAAAACTCAAACGCGCCGTTTTGCTACAAAATAAGTATTTCAAGCATTTAGATCGTTGAAGTCGTCTTTCAAATATAGCTGGGCTTAATAAAACGAATAATAAAAATTCTCGTCGTTTTATGCTGTTTTACGCGTAAAAACGCAGATTAAAAGCCTTCAAACGTGCTGTTTTGCTAAAATAAGTTACTTTCAAGCATTTTAGATCGTTGAAATCGTCAAATAGGACGCAATATTAATAAAAAAACGAATAATAAAATTTCTTTCGCTGTCGTTTTATGCTGTTTTACGCGTTAAAACGTTGATTAAAGCTCAAAACGTGCTGTTTTGCTAAAATAAGCATTTTCAAGCATTTTAGATCGTTGAAATCGTTCAAATAGACGTGCGTAAATAATAAATAAAAACGAATAATAAAAAATTCGTCGTTTTTATGCTGTTTACGCGTTAACACGCAGATTGAAGCTCAAAACGCGCTGTTTTGCTAAAAATAAGCATTTTCAAGCATTTTAGATCGCTTAAATCGTCTGGGCCAGACGCGCAAATAGATAACAAGTCTTAACAATAAAAATCTTCGTCGTTTTATGCTGTTTTACGCGTTAAAACGCAGATTAAAGCTCAAAACGTGTGCGCTGTTTTGCTAAAATAAGCATTTTCAAGCATTTTAGATCGTTGGAAATCGTTCAAATAGAAGGAAGGATAATAAAACGAATAATAAAATTTCGTCGTTTTATGCTGTTTTATGCGTTAAATGCAGAATAAAACTCAAAACGTGCTGTTTTGCTAAAAATAAGCATTTTCAAGCACGATCGCTGGAAGTCGTTCAAATAGAAGCAATATTAATAAAAACGAATATCAAAAATTCGTCGTTTTTTTTTTTACGGAAAAAACCAGGTTGCTAAAAGGCTTTTTAAAAAAGCTTTTTAATTTTCGTTAAATGCAAATAAAAAAAAATAAAAAATTTAAAAAATTTCGTTTTTTAGTTTTTTTTATTAAAACGCGGCCCCAAAAGGGTTTTTTCAAAATTTTTTTTCGTTTTAAACGTTAAATGCCAAATAAAAAAATTAAAAAAAAAACAAAAAAAAAAATTTTTGCGTTTTTTTTTATTAAAACGTTTTTTTAAAAAATCAAAACCCGTTTTTGCTAAAATTTTTTTAAGCTTTTTAAAATTTGAAATTTAAATGCGCTTTTAAATAAAACGAAAAAAAAAATTTTTTTTTATGTGTTTTGCAAAAAAGAAATTAAAAGAAAAAACGGGGTTTTTTGTAAAAAACTTTTAATTTTTTAATTTAAAACCCCAAAAGAACTTAAAAAACGAAAAAAAAAATTTTTTTTTAGGTTTTAGCTTAAACGTTGAAAGTAAAAAGCGCTTTTTTAAAAATAAAAATTTTCGCTTTTAATCGTTAAACTTTAAAATAAGCAAATTAAAAAAACGTTAAAAAAGCTTTTAGGTTTTTTTAAAAAAAAAATTTTTTTAAAATAAATTTTCGTTTTAGCGTTAAACGTTAAAGAAAAATTAAAAACGAAAAAAAATTCGTTTTTTATTTTTTTTACGTTAAAAACGCAATTAAAAAAAAGGGGTTTTTAAAATAAGCTTTTAAGCTTTTAGCGTTGAAACGCAAATAAAACTTTTTTAAAAAAAAAAAAAAATTTTCTTTTATCGCCCAAAAAGCAAAAAAAAACTAAAAAAATTTGTTTTTGTTTAAAAAAGTTTTTAAAGCATTTTAAGGGAAAAACTTTTTAAAAACCCATTTTAAAACGTTAAAAAACGTTTTTTATTTTATTAAAAACCCGGAATAAAATTTTTTTTTTGCTAAAAAAGCATTTTAAGTTTTAATCGTTTTTTAAAAAAAAAAAAAAAAAAAAAAAATTCCCTTTTTTTTGGTTTTTCGTTAAAGCGTTGCCAAAAAGGGTTTTAAAAAAAGTTTTAAGCATTTTAGAGAATTTAAAAAGGAAAAAATTTTTAAAAAAAAACGAATAAAAAAAAAGGGTTTTTATTTTTTGCGAAAAAAAGCGTTTAAACCTAAAACCTTTTAAAAAAAAAGAAAGCATTTTAGCTTAAATCTTAAATGGAAATAAAATAAAAAAAATAAAAAAATTGTTTTTGCGTTTTTAGCAAAAACCGGTTAAAGCTAAAGGCTTTTTTCTAAAATTTTTAAAAATGATTTTTTTTTTAAAAACAATTTAATAAAAAAAAAATAAAAAATTTCTTTTTAAATGTTTTTTTACGCGTTAAAACGCAGTTTAAAAACTCAAAACGGGGTTTCCCAAAAAATTTTTTAAATTTAAAAACTTAAATAAAAAAAAAAAAAAATTTTTTTTTTTTGGTTTTAAAACGAAAAAGGAAAAAAAAAACCTTTTTTAAAAAAATTTTTCAAGCATTTTTAAAAGGGGTTTAAACAAATTTAAAAAAAACAATTTTTCGCGTTTTTAGGTTTTGGGTTTCCAGAAAAAGAAAAAGGGGAAAAAAAGCATTTTAAATTTTTAGATGTTAGCAAATAGAAAAAAAAAAAAAACAATTTAAAAAATTCCCGTCTTTTAAAACTTTTTGCTTAAAAGGATTAAAACCAAACCCTTTTTTTGCAAAAAAATTTTTTTTAACGTGCGAAACGGGGCTTTTCGTTTAAAAAAATTCGTCTTTTAGGTTTTTATTAAAACGAATTAAAAAAACGTCGTTTTGCTGAAATAAGCATTTTCAAGCATTTTAGATCGTTGAAATCGTTCAAATGTCGAAGCAATATTAATAAAAAACGAATAATAAAATTCGTTGTTTTTATGCTATTTTACGCGTTAAAACGCAGATTAAAGCTCAAAACGTATATTTTTGCACAAAATAAACTATTTCAAGCGGCTTTAGATCGTTGAAATCGTTCCGATAACGACGCAATAATAAAAACGAATAATAAAAATTTGTCGTTTTATGCTGTTTACGCGTTAAACGCAGATTAAAGCTCAAAACGTGCTGTTTTGCTAAAACCAAGCATTTTCAAGCATTTTTAGATCGTTGAAATCGTTTAAGCCGACGTATTGGCAAAACGAATAATAAAAAATTCGTCATTTTTATGCTGTTTTGCGCGTTAAACGCAGATTAAAACTCAAAACGTGCTGTTTTGCTAAAATAAGCATTTTCAAGCATTTTAGATCGTCGTAATCGTTCAAATAGACGCAATATTAATAAAAAACGAATAATAAAAAATTTCGTCGTTTTACATGCTGTTTTTACGCGTTAAAACGCGGAATAAATCGCCAACGTGCTGTTTTGCTAAAATAAGCATTTTAGATCGTTGAAGTTCAAATGAAGCAATATTAATAAAACGAATAATAAAATTCGTCGAACATGCTTGTTTTACGCGGTTAAAACGCAGATTAAACTCAAAACGTGCTGTTTTACGCTGGGCAGCATTTTCCGGCAGATCGTTGAAATCGTTAAAATGAAGCAACCATTAATAAAAACGAATAATAAAAATTCGTCGTTTTTTATGTTTTACGCGTTAAACGCAGATTGAAACTCAAAACGTTAACGAACTTTAAAATAAGCATTTTCAAGCATTTTAGATCGTTGAAATCGTTCAAATAGAAGTAATATTAATAAAAACGAATAATAAATTCGTCGTTTTTATGCTGTTTGCGCGTTAAAACGCAGATTAAAGCTCAAAACGTGCTGTTTTGCTAAAATAAGCATTTTCAAAGCATTTAGATGGTTGGAAATGTTAAAATAGGCGCAATATTGGCAGAAACGAATAATAAAAATTTCGTCGTTTTTTTATGCTGTTTTACGCGTTAAAGCGCAGATTAAAGCTCAAAACGCGTGCTGTTTTGCTAAAATAAGCATTTTCAAGCATTTTAGATCGTCGAAATCGTTCAAAATAGAAGCAATAATAATAATAAAAAACGAATAATAAAAATTCGTCGTTTTTATGCTGTTTACGCGTTAAAACGCAGATTAAAGTCAAAACGTGCTGTTTGCTCGTAAACATTTTCAAGCATTTTAGTCGGTGAAATCGTTCAATAAGACGCAATAAAATAAAAACAGATAATAAAATTTCACGTCGTTTTATGCTGTTTTACGCGTTAAAACGCAGAATAAAGCTCGCTTGTGCTGTTTGCTAAATAAGCATTTTTCAAGCATTTAGATCGTTGAAATCGTTCAAATAGACGCAATATTAATAAAAACGAATAATAAAAAATTTCGTCGTTTTATGCTGTTTACGCGTTAAAACGCAGATTAAAACTCAAAACGTGCTGTTTTGCCAAAATAAGCATTTTCAAGCATTTTTAGATCGTTGTCGTTTCAAATAGAAGCAATAGTAATAAAACGAATAATAAAATTTCGTCACGTTTTTATTAACGTTTTACGCGTTAAAACGCGGGAATAAACTCAAAACGATGCGGTTTTGCTAAAATAAGCATTTACAAACATTTTAGATCGTTGAAATCGTTTCAAATGAAGCAATATTAATAAAACGAATAATAAAAAAATTCGTTATTTTTATGCTGTTTTACGCGTTAAAACGCAGATTAAACTCAAAACGTGCTGTTTTGCGCCAAAATAAGTATTTTCAAGCATTTTAGATCGTTGAAATCGTTCAAATAGACGCAATATTAATAAAAACGAATAATAAAAATTCACGTCGTTTTATGCTGTTTTACGCGTTAAAAACGCCGCCGATTAAAGCTCAAAACGATAGCGAACTTTTGCTAAAATAAACGTTTTCAAGCATTTTAGATCGTTGAAATCGTTCAAAATAGACGCAATATTAATAAAGTAGACAATAAAAATTCGTCGTTTTTATGCTGTTTTTTACGCGTTAAAACGCAGATTAAAACTCAAAACGTGCTGTTTTGCTAAAATAAGCATTTTCAGCATTTTAGATCGTTGAAATCGTTCAAATAGACGCAATAATAAAAAACTGGTCAATAAAAAATTTCGTCGTTTTATGCTGTTTTTACGCGTTAAAATGCGAATTAAAGCTCAAAACGTGCTGTTTTTCTAAAATAAGCATTTTCAAGCATTTTAGATCGTTGAAATCGTTCAAACCAGCTTAATATGTAAAGCGAATAATAAAAAATTCGTCGTTTTATGCTATTTTTACGTTAAAACGCAGTTAAAACTCAAAACGTGCTGTTTTGCTTTAAAATAAGCATTTTCAAGCATTTTTTGATCGTTGAAATCGTTCAAATAGACGCAATAAAAATAAAAACGAATAATAAAAATTTCGTCGTTTTTTATGCTGTTTTACGCGTTAAACGCAGAATAAGCTCAAAACGTGCTGTTTTGCTAAAATAAGCATTTCCAAGCATTTAGATCGTTGAAATCGTTCCGTAGACGCAATATTAATAAAAACGAATAATAAAAATTTCGTCGTTTTTATGCTGTTTACGCGTTAAACGCAGATTAAGCGTAAACGTGCTGCTGCTAAAATAAGCGTGCCGAGCGAACAGATCGTTGAAATCGTTCAAACCGACGCAATATTAATAAAAACGAATAATAAAAATCGTCACGTTTTATGCTGTTTTGCGGTGAAACGCGTTAAAACCAAACGTGCTGTTTTTGCTAAAATAAGCATTTTCAAGCATTTTAGATCGTTGAAATCGTTCAAATAGACGCAATATTAATAAAAACGAATAATAAAAATTTCGTCGTTTTTATGCTGTTTACGCGTTAAAACGCAGATTAAACTCAAAACGTGCTGTTTTGCTAAATAAGCATTTTCAAGCATTTTAGATCGTTGAAATCGTTCAAATAGACGCAATAAAATAAAAACGAATAATAAAAATTTCGTCGTTTTATGCTGTTTTACGCGTTAAACGCAGATTAAAAGCTCAAAACGTGCTGTTTTGCTAAAATAAGCATTTTCAAGCATTTTAGATCGTTGAAATCGTTCAAATAGACGCAATATTAAAAAAAAACGAATAATAAAAAATTCGTTTTTTTATGCTGTTTTACGCGTTAAAACGCAGTTTAAAAACTAAAAACGTCTGTTTTGCTAAAATAATCTTTTTAAAGGCTTTTTTAGATCTTTGAAACCCTTTTAAAAGGGGGACGCAATATTAATAAAAACGAATAATAAAAGAATTTCGTCTTTTTTTTATGCTGTTTTACGCTTTAAAAAACGCAGTTTAAAAACTCAAAACGGTGGAAATAAAATTTTTTCAAAGCATTTTAGATCTTTGGGAAATCGAAATAGAAGCAATATTAAAAAAAAACGAATAAAAAAAAAATTCTCGTTTTATGCTTTTTTACCCCTTTAAAAACGCAGTTTAAAAACTCAAAACGTGCTGTTTTTTTTTGGCTTTTTCAAGAAAAATTTAGATCGTTGAAACCCGTTCAAATAGTAATATTAAAAAAAAACGAATAATAAAATTTCGTCGTTTTTACTTTTAGGGTTAAAAAAACGCAGTTTAAAAACTCAAAACGTGCTGTTTTGTTTTAAAATAAGCATTTTCAAGCATTTTAGATCGTTGAAATCGTTCAAATAGACGCAATAAAAATAAAAAACGAATAAAAAAACCCGTCTTTTTTATGCTGTTTTACGCGTTAAAACGCAGTTTAAAAACTAAAAACTTCTTTTTTTGTTTTAAAAAAAAGCATTTTCAAAGCATTTTAAAATCGTTGAAATCTTTCCCAAATAGAAGCAATTTTAAAAAAACGAATAAAAAAAAATTTCGTCTTTTTTATGCTGTTTTGCGCTTAAAAACGAAAAAGCTAAAAACGTGCTGTTTTGCTAAAATAAGCTTTTTTCAAGCATTTTTGGATCGTTAAAAATCTTTTTAAATAGAAGCAATATTAATAAAAACAATAAAAAAAATTCGTCATTTTATGCTTTTTTTACGCTTAAAAAACGCAGTTTAAAAAACTCAAAACGTGCTTTTTTGCAAAAAATAAGCATTTTCAAGCATTTTAGATCGTTGAAACCCGTTCAAATAGACGCAATTTAAAAAACGAATAATAAAAATTTCGTCTTTTTTTATGCTTTTTTACGCGTTAAAACGCGGGGCCGGCTCAAAACGTGCTTTTTTGCTAAAATAAGCATTTTAAAAGGCTTTTTTAGATCGTTGAAATCGTTCAAATAAAAACAATATTAAAAAAAAGGGTAAAAAAAAAATTCGTCTTTTTTATGCTTTTTTTACGCGTTAAAACGCAGTTTAAAAAGCTCAAAACGTGCTTTTTTGGGCCAAAAATAAGCTTTTTAAAGCATTTTAGATCGTTGAAATCTTTTTAAATAGAAGCAATTTAAAAACGAATAATAAAAAATTCGTCTTTTTTAAGCTTTTTTTACGCTTTAAAAACGCAGATTAAAGCTCAAAACGTGCTGTTTTGTTTTAAAAATAAGCTTTTTTAAAGCATTTTAGATCGTTGAAATCTTTCCCAAATAGACGCAATATTAAAAAAAACGAATAAAAAAAAAAATTTTCTTTTTTTATGCTTTTGTTTTTACGCGTTAAAACGCAGTTTAAAAACTCAAAATTGCTGTTTGCTAAAATAAGCATTTTAAAGCATTTTAGATCGTTGAAATCGTTCAAATAGACGCAAAAAAAAATAAAAACAAATTTAAAAAATTTCGTCTTTTTTTGTGGAAACGCTTTAAAAACGCGAATAAAGCTCAAAACGTGCTTTTTTTGTTTTAAAAAAAATTTTTCCCAGCTTTTTTAATCGTTGAAATCTTTTCAAATAGAAGCAATATTAATAAAAACAAATTTAAAAAAAATTCGTCTTTTTTTATGCTTTTTTTACGCGTTAAAACGCGGAAAAAACCCCAAACGTGCTTTTTTTGTTTTAAAATAACATTTTCAAGCATTTTAGACCCGTTGCCGTTTAAAAAGAATATTAAAAAAAACAAATTTAATAAAAAATTCGTCATTTTTAAGCGGTTTTCCCGCGTTAAAACGCAATTTAAAAACTCAAAACGTGCTTTTTTTTCAAAATAACATTTTAAAGCTTTTTTAAGACCCGTTGAAATCGTTCAAATGAAGAAATAAAAAAAACGAATAAAAAAAATTCGTTTTTTTTATGCTTTTTTACGCAAAACGAAATTTAAAAGCTCAAAACGTGCTGTTTTGCTAAAATAAGCTTTTTTCAAGCTTTTTTAGATCGTTAAAAATGGGTTCAAAAAGACGCAATAAAAAAAAAAACGAATAAAAAAAATTTCGTCGTTTTTATGTGTTTTCCCCCAAAAACGCAGTTTAAAAAGCTCAAAACGCCCTTTTTTTTGCTAAAAAAAGCTTTTTTTTTCAAAGCATTTTAAAATCTTTGGGAAATCGTTCAAATAAAAAATTAATAAAAACGAATAAAAAAAAATTCGTCTTTTTTTATGCTGTTTTGGCGTTAAAACGCAGTTTAAAAAGCTCAAAACGTGCTTTTTTTGTTAAATAAGCATTTTCAAATTTTTTTTGGAATCTTGAAATCGTTCAAATAGACGCAAAAAAAATAAAAACGAATAATAAAAATTTCGTCGTTTTTTGTTTTTTTTACGCTTTAAAAACGCGGTTTAAAAAGCCAAAACGTGCTTTTTTTAACAAAATAAGCATTTTCAAGCTTTTTTAGATCGTTGAAATCGTTAAAATAGACGCAATAAAAAAAAAAAACGAATAATAAAAAATTTCGTCGTTTTAGGGCTTTTTTCGCGTTAAAACGCGGGTTAAAACTAAAAAACGTGCTTTTTTTGCTAAAATAAGCATTTTCAAGCTTTTTTAGATCGTTAAACCCGTTCAAATAGCCCAATATTAAAAAACAAATTTAAAAAATTTCGTCTTTTTTTATGCTTTTTTTGCCTTTAAAAACGCGAAAAAAAGCTCAAAACGTGCTTTTTTGCTAAAAAAAAACATTTTCAAAGCATTTTAGATGGGTTGAAATCTTTCCCAAATAAAAACTTTTATTAATAAAAAGGAATAAAAAAAAATTCCCGTCTTTTTTAAACTTTTTTTTACGCGTTAAAACGCAGTTTAAAAACTCAAAACGTGCTTTTTTGTTTAAAAATAAGCATTTTCAAGCATTTTTAATCGTTGAAATCGTTTAAATAGAAGCAATATTAAAAAAAAACGAATAAAAAAAAATTCGTCTTTTTTTAAGCTGTTTTACGGGGGTTAAAAAAACGCGGTTTAAAAACTCAAAACGTGCTTTTTTTTTGCTAAAAAAAACTTTTTTCAACTTTTTTAGATCGTTGTCGTTCAAATAGACGCAATATTAATAAAAACAAAATAAAAAAAAATCGTCTTTTTTATGCTTTTTTACGCGTTAAAACCCCAGATTAAAACTCAAAAATTGCTTTTTTGTTTTAAATAAGCTTTTTTCAAGCTTTTTAAAGATCGTTGGAAATCTTTCCCAAATAGACGCAAATAAA
>NW_027047849.1:0-12425 GCF_025399875.1 Dalotia coriaria | reverse complement strand
CGTAAAAAAAGACAATTTTTTATTATTCGTTTTTATTAATATTGCGTCATTTGAACGATTTCAACGATCTAAAATGCTTGAAAATGTTTATTTTAGCAAAACAGCACGTTTGAGTTTTAATCTGCGTTTTAACGCGTAAAACAGCTTAAAAGACGAATTTTTATTATTCGTTTTATTAATATTGCTTCTATTTGAACGATTTCAACGATCTAAATGCTTGAAAATGCTTTATTTTAGCAAAACAGCACGTTTTGAGTTAATCTGCGTTTCGCGTAAACAGCATAAAACGACAATTTTTATTATTCGTTTTTATTAATATAGTCTATTTGAACGATTTCAACGATCTAAAATGCTTGAAATGCTTTATTTTAGCAAAACAGCACGTTTTGAGCTTTATCTGCGTTTTAACGCGTAAAACAGCATAAAACGACGAAATTTTTATTATTCGTTTTATTTATTGCGTCTATTTGAACGATTTCAACGATCTAAAATGCTTGAAAAATGCTTTATTTTAGCAAAACAGCACGTTTTGAGCTTTAATCTGCGTTTTAACGCGTAAAACAGCATAAAAACTGACGAATTTTTATTATTCGTTTTTATTAATATTGCGTTCATTTGAAGACGATTTCAACGATCTAAAATGCTTGAAAATGCTTATTTTAGCAAAACAGCACGTTTTGAGCTTTTAATCTGCGTTTTAACGCGTAAAACAGCATAAAAACGACGAAATTTTTTATTATTCGTTTTTATTAATATTGCGTCTATTTGAACGATTTCAACGATCTAAAATGCTTGAAAATGCTTATTTTAGCAAAAACAGCACGTTTTGAGCTTTAATCTGCGTTTTAACGCGTAAAACAGCATAAAAACGACGAAATTTTTTATTATTCTGTTTTATTAATATTGCGTCTATTTGAACGATTTCAACGATCTAAAATGCTTGAAAATGCTTATTTTTAGCAAAACAGCAAGCGTTTGAGCTTTAATCTGCGTTTTAACGCGTAAAACAGCATAAAAAGACGAAATTTTTATTATTCGTTTTTATTTAATATTGCTTCTATTTGAAACGATTTCAACGATCTAAAAATGCTTGAAAATGCTTATTTTAGCAAAACAGCACGTTTTGAGTTTTAATCTGCGTTTTAACGCGTAAAACAGCATAAAACGACGAATTTTATTATTCGTTTTTATTAATATTCGTTCTATTTGAAACGATTTCAACGATCTAAAATGCTTGAAAATGCTTTATTTTAGCAAAACAGCACGTTTTGAGTTTTAATCTGCGTTTTAACGCGTAAAACAGCATAAAAACGACGAAATTTTTATTATTCGTTTTTATTAATATTGTCTATTTAACGATTTCAACGATCTAAAATGCTTGAAATGCTTATTTTGCAAAACAGCACGTTTTGAGTTTATCTGCGTTTAACGCGCTAAAACAGCATAAAAACGACGAATTTATTATTCGTTTTATTATTGCGTCTATTTAACGATTTCAACGATCTAAAATGCTGAAAATGCTTATTTTAACAAAACAGCACGTTTTGAGTTTTAATCTGCGTTTTAACGCGTAAAACAGCTTAAAAAATGACGAATTTTATTATTCGTTTTATTAATATTAGTTTTATTTAAACGATTTCCCTTTAACGATCTAAAATGCTTTGAAAATGCTTTATTTTAGCATAACAGCACGTTTTGAGTTTTAATCTGCGTTTTAACGCGTAAAACAGCATAAAAACGACAAATTTTATTATTCGTTTTTATTAATATTGTCGTATTTGAACGATTTCAACGATCTAAAATGCTTGAAAATGCTTATTTTAGTAAACAGCACGTTTGAGTTTATTCTGCGTTTTAACGAGTGTAAAACAGCATAAAAACGACGAAATTTTTATTATTCGTTTTTATTAATATTGGCAGGCCTATTGAACGATTTCAACGATCTAAAATGCTTGAAAATGCTTTCTATTTTAGCAAAAACAGCACGTTTTGAGCGCTAATCTGCGTTTTAACGCGTAACAGCATAAAAAATGAGGAATTTTTATTATTCGTTTTTAATAATATTGCTTCTATTTAAACGATTTCAACGATCTAAAATGCTTGAAATGCTTTTATTTTAGCAAAACAGCACGTTTTGAGTTTTAATCTGCGTTTTAACGCGTAAAACAACAGCATAAAAACGACGAAATTCTTTTTATTATTCCGTTTTTATTAATATTGTTTCTATTTGAACGATTTCAATGAATCTAAAACGTTTGAAAATGCTTATTTTGTGCTAAAACAGCACGTTTCGAGTTTTAATCTGCGTTTACGCGTAAAACAGCACATAAAACGACAAAATTTTATTATTCGTTTTTATTAATATGCTTCTATTTGAACCGATTTTCTAACGATTCAAAATGCTTGAAAATGCTATTTTAGCAAAACAGCACGTTTTGAGCTTTAATCTGCGTTTTAACGCGTAAACAGCATAAAAACGATGAAATTTTTATTATCTGTTTTTATTAATATTGCTTCTATTTGAACGATTTCAACGATCTAAAATGCTTGAAAATGCTTATTTTAGCAAAACAGCACGTTTTGAGCTTTAATCTGCGTTTTTACGCAAAACAGCATAAAACGACAATTATTTTTATTATTCGTTTTTATTAAATACTTGGGAAATTATTTCGGAACGATTTCCAATCGATCTTAAAAATGCTTGAAAATGCTTATTTTAGCAAAACAGCACGTTTTGAGCTTTATTCTGCGTTTTAACGCGCAAAACAGCATAAAACGACAAAATTTTTTATCTTCGTTTTTATTTTGGCTCGCCCATTTGAAATCGAGATTTCAACGATCTGCAAAACGCTGAAAATGTTATTTCAGCAAAACAGCACGTTTTGAGTTTAATCTGCGTTTTAACGGCGTAAAAACAGCATAAAACGACGAATTTTTATTATTCGTTTTTATTAATATTGCGGTATTTGAACGATTTCAACGATCTGTAAAATGCTTGAAATGTTTATTTAGCAAAACAGCACGTTTTGAGCTTTAATCTGCGTTTTAACGCGTAAAACAGCTTAAAATGACGAATTTTTATTATTCGTTTTTTATTAATATTGTTTCTATTTAAACGATTTCAACGATCTAAAATGCTTGAAAATGCTTATTTTAGCAAAAACAGCACGTTTTGAGCTTTAATCTGCGTTTAACGCGTAAACAGCATAAAAACGACAAATTCCTTTTGTCATTCGTTTTTATTAATATTGCTTTAGCTCTGAAACCATTTCATCGATCTAAAATGTTTGAAAATGCGCTTATTTTAGCAAAACAAAGTATGTTTTGAGCTTTATTCTGCGTTTTAACGCGGCAAAACAGCATAAAAAACGACGAAATTTTTATTATTCGTTTTTACGGACATTGCGCCTATTTGAACGATTTCAACGATCTAAAATGCTTGAAAATGCTTATTTTAGCAAAACAGCAATGCTTTTGAGCTTTTAATCTGCGTTTTAACGCGCAAAACAGCATAAAAAACACGAATTTTTTATTATTCGTTTTATTAATATTGCTCTATTTAAAAACGATTTCAACGGGATTCAAAACGCTTGAAAATGCTTTTATTTTAAAGCAAAACTGCACGTTTTGAGCTTTAACTGCGTTTTTAACGTGCGGCAAAACAGCATAAAAACGACGAAATTTTTTATTATTCGTTTTTATTAATACTGTTTCATTTGAACGATTTCAACGATCTAAAATGCTGAAAAAGCGTATTTGTAGCAAAACAGCACGTTTTGAGCCTTTAATCTGCGTTTTAACGCGTAAAACAGCATAAAACGACGAATTTTTATTATTCGTTTTTATTAATATTGCGTCTATTTCCGGAACGATTTCAATGATCTAAAATGCTTGAAAATGCTATTTTAGCAAAACAGCACGTTTTGAGCTTTAATCGCGTTTCAACGCGTAAAACAGCCTAAAGATGACGAATTTTTATTATTCCGTTTTATTAATATTGCTTCTATTTAAACGATTTCAACGCATTCAAAATGCTTGAAAATGCTTATTTTAGCAAAACAGCACGTTTTGAGCTTAATCTGCGTTTTAACGCGTAAACAGCATAAAACGCGACGAATTTTTATTATTCGTTTTTATTAATATTGCTTCTATTTTGAAACGATTTCAACGATCTAAATGCTTGAAAATGCTTTTTAAAGCAAAATTTCCAGCACGCTTTGAGCTTTATTCTGCGTTTTAACGCGTAAACAGCATAAAAACGACGAAATTTTTATTATTCGTTTTTATTACTATTGCGTCTATTTGAACGATTTCAACGATCTAAAATGCCGGAAAATGCTTATTTTGTACAAAAAGAGCACGTTTTGAGTTTTAATCTGCGTTTTAACGCGTAAACAGCTTAAAAATGACGAATTTTATTATTCGTTTTTATTAATATTGCTTCTATTTGAAACGATTTCAACGACTTAAAAATGCTTGAAAATGCTTATTTTAGCAAAACAGCACGTTTTGAGCTTTCATCTGCGTTTCGGAACGCGCGTAAAACAGCTTAAAATGACGAATTTTTATTATTCGCCTTTTGCCATTATTGTTTCTATTTAAACGATTTCAACGATCTAAAATGCTTTGAAAATGCTTATTTTAGCAAAACAGCACGTTTTGATGCTTTAATCTGCGTTTTAACGTAAAATGTTACAAAAACGACGAATTTTTTATTATTCGTTTTGTCAATATTGTTTCTATCGGAACGATTTCAACCCATTCTTAAAATGTTTGAAAATGCTTACTTTTAGCAAAACAGCACGTTTTGAGTTTTATTCTGCGTTTTAACGCGTAAAACAGCATGTGCCCACAGCCCTTATTATTCGTTTATTATTACCATTGCGTCTATTTGAACGTGATTTCAACGATTCAAAATGCTTGAAAATGCTTTACTTTAGCAAAACAGCACGTTTGAGTTTAACCGCGTTTTAACGCGTAAAAACAAAAGCATGCAAAAACTACGAATTTTTTATTATTCGTTTTTATTAATATTGCGTCTATCGAACGATTTCAACGATCTTAAAAATGCTTTGAAAATGCTTATTTTAAACAAAACAGCACAATGTTTTTGAGCTTCTTTAATCTGCGTTTTAACGGTATAACAGCTTGAAAATGACGTGAATTTTTTATTATTCGTTTTTATTGTTATTGCTTCTATTTAAACGATTTCAACGATCTAAAATGCTTGAAAAATGTTTATTTTAGCAAAACAGCACGTTTTGAGTTTTAATCTGCGTTTTAACGCGTAAAACAGCATAAAACGACAAATTTTATTATTCGCTTTTTATTGCTGTTTCTATTTGAACGATTTCAACGATCTAAAATGCTTGAAAATGCTTATTTTAGTAAACAGCACGTTTTGAACTTTATTCTGCGTTTTAACGAGTAAAACAAAAGCATAAAAAAACGACGAAATTTCTTTTTATTTATTCGTTTATTAATATTGCGTCTATTTGAATGATTTCAACGATCTAAAAAATGCTTCGGAAAATGCTTTTATTTTAGCAAAACAGCACGTTTTGAGCTTTTAATCTGCGTTTTAACGCGTAAAACAGCATAAAAATGACGAATTTTTATTATTCGTTTTTATTAATATTAAGCCGCTTAAACGATTTCCAAATCGATCTAAAATGCTTGAAAATGCTTTAATGGCAAAACAGCACGTTTTGAGCTTTTAATCTGCGTTTAACGCGTAAAAACAGCATAAAAACGACGAAATTTCATATTCGTTATTTATTAATATTGCTTCTATTTAACGATTTCAACAATCTAAAACGCTTGAAAATGCTTATTTTAGCAAAACAGCACGTTTGAGTTTTAATCTGCGTTTACGCGTAAAAACAGCATGTTCACAAAATTTTTATTATTCGTTTTTATTAATATTGCGTCTATTTGAACGATTTCAACGATCTAAAAATGCTTGAAAATGCTTTTATTTTAGCAAAACAGCACGTTTTGAGCTTTAATCTGCTTTAACGCGTAAAATGCAGCATAAAAACGACGAATTTTTATTATTCGTTTTTGCCATTATTGCGTCTATTTGAACGATTTCCACCGATCTAAAATGCTGGTACGCTATTTTTAACAAAATACAATGTTTTGAGTTTAATCTGCGTTTCACCCGCGTAAAAACAGCTTAAAACAATTTAATTTTTATTATTCGTTTTTATTTTTATTGCGTCTATTTGAACGATTTCAACGATCTAAAATGCTTGAAAAATGCTTTTATTTTAGCAAAAACAGCACGTTTGAGCTTTAATCTGCGTTTAACGTATGTAAACAGCATAAAAAAAACGACGAATTTTTTTATTATTCTGCTCTTTTATTAATATATGTCTATTTGAACGATTTCAACGATCTAAAATGCTTGAAAATGCTTATTTTAGCAAACAGCACGTTTTGAGATTTAATCGCGTTTTAACGCGTAAAACAGCTTAAAATGACGAATTTTATTATTCGTTTTTATTAATATTGTTTATTTAAACGATTTCAACGATCTGAAATGCTTGAAAATGCTTATTTTAGCAAAACAGTTAATGTTTTGAGCTTTAATCTGCGTTTTAACGCGTAAAACAGCATAAAACGACGAATTTTTTATTATTCGTTTTATTAATAGTGCTTCATTTGGAACGATTTCAACGATCTAAAATGCTTGAAAATGCTTATTTTAGCAAACAGCACGTTTTGAGCTTTTAATCTGCGTTTTAACGTAAACAGCATAAAACGACGAAATTTTTATTATTCGTTTTTTATTACTATTGCGTCTATTTGAACGATTTCAACGATCTAAAATGCTTGAAAATGCTTATTTTAGCAAAACAGCACGTTTTGAGTTTTAACTGCGTTTTAACGCGTAAAAACAGCATAAAAATGACGAATTTTTTTTATTATTCGTTTTTTATTAATATTGCTTCTATTTAAACGATTTCAACGATCTAAATGCTTGAAAATGCTTATTTTAGCAAAACAGCACGTTTGAGCTTTCATCTGCGTTTTAACGCGTGTTGTTTCTAAAATGAATTTTTATTATTCGTTTTTATTAATATTGCTTCTATTTAAAACGATTTCAACGATCTAAAATGCTTTCAGCAACAAGCGTATTTTAGCAAAACAGCACGTTTTGAGTTTTAATCTGCGTTTTAATGCGAAAACAGCATGTAAAAACGACGAATTTTTATTATTTCGTTTTTATTAATATTGCTTCATTTAAACGATTTCAACGATCTAAAATGCTTGAAAATGCTTATTTTAGCAAAACAGTTAATGTTTTGAGCTTTATTCTGCGTTTTAACGCGTAAAACAGCATACAAAAAACGACGAAATTTTTATTATTCGTTTTTTTATTAATATTGCGTCTATTTGAACGATTTCAACGATCTAAAATGCTTGAAAATGCTTATTTGTGCAAACAGCACGTTTTGAGCTGGAATCTTGCTTTAACGCGTAAACAGCATAAAAACGCCAGCCTTGTCGTCGCTTTGCCAGGTCATTGTTCGTCAACTGAAATTCTCAACGATCTAAAATGCTTAAAATGCTTTATTTTAACAAACAGCACGTTTTGAGCTTTTAATCTGCGTTTTAACGCGTAAAACAGCTTAAAATGACGAATTTTTTATTGTCTGTTTTTATTAATATTGCTTCTATTTAAACGATTTCAACGATCTAAAATGCTTGAAAATGCTTATTTCCAGCAAAACAGCACGTTTTGAGTTTAATCTGCGTTTAACGCGTAGAACAGCACATAAAACGACAAATTTTATTATCTGTTTTTTATTAATATTGTTTCTATTTGAACGGATTTCAACGATCTAAAATGCTTGAAAATGCTTATTTTAGTAAAACAGCACGTTTTGAACTTTATTCTGCGTTTTAACGAGTAAAACAGCATAAAAACGACGAAAATTTTTATTATTCGTTTTTATTAATATTGCGCTCCATTTGAACGATTTCAACGATCTAAAATGCTTGAAAATGCTTATTTTTAGCAAAACAGCACGTTTTGAGCTTTAATCTGCGTTTTAACGCGTAAAAACAGCATAAAAATGACGAATTTTTATTATTCGTTTTTATTAATATTGCTTCTATTTAAACGATTTCAACGATCTAAAATGCTTGAAAATGCTTATTTTAGCAAAACAGCACGTTTTGAGTTTTAATCTGCGTTTTAACGCGTAAAACAGCATAAAAACGACGAAATTTTTATTATTCGTTATTTATTAATATTGCTTCTATTTGAACGATTTCAAATAAATCTAAAACGCTTGAAAATGCTTACTTTTAAAACAGCACGTTTCTTGAGTTTTTAATCTGCGTTTTACGCGTAAAACAGCATGTAAAACGACAAAATTCTTTTTATTATTCGTTTTTATTAATATTGCGTTCATTTGAACGTGATTTCAACGATCTAAAAATGCTTGAAAATGCTTATTTTAGCAAAACAGCAATGTTTTGTTTAATCTGCGTTTTAACGCGTAAAACAGCAAAAACGACGAATTTTATTATTCGTTTTTATTAATATTGCGTCTATTTGAAACGATTTCAACGATCTAAAATGCTTGAAAATGCTTATTTTAACAAAACAGCACGTTTTTGAGCTTTAATCTGCGTTTTAACGCGTAAAACAGCTTAAAATGACGAATTTTATTATTCGTTTTTGAAATGTTTCTATTTAAACGATTTACGATCTAAAATGCTTGAAAATGCTTTAAGCAAAACAGCACGTTTTAGCTTTAATCTGCGTTTTACGCGTAAAACAGCCATAAAACGCGAATTTTAATTATTGTTTTTATTAATATTCTTATTTAAACGATTTCAACGATCTAAAGTGCTTGAAAATGCTTATTTTAGCAAAACAGCACGTTTTTGAGTTATCTGCGTTTTAACGCGTAAAACAGCATAAAACGACGAATTTTTATTATTCGTTTTTATTAATATTGCTCTATTTGAACGATTTCACTTAATGCTTAAAGCTTATTTTAGCAAAACAGCACAGTTTTGAGCTTTAATCTGCGTTTTAACGCGTAAAACAGCTATAAAAGACGATTTTATTATCGCTTTTAAATATTGCTTTATTTAAACGATTTTCAACGATCTAAAATGCTTGAAAAATGCTTATTTTAGAAAAGCACTTTTGAGTTTTAATCTGCGTTTTAACGCGTAAAACAGCTAAAATGACGAATTTTTATTATTCTTTTTTAAAAAGTTTCTATTTAACGATTTCAACGATCGTAAAACAGCTTGAAAATGCTTATTTTAGCAAAACAGCACGTTTTGAGTTTAATCTGCGTTTAACGCGTAAAAACAGCATAAAACGACGAATTTTTATTATTCGTTTTTATTAATATGCTTCTATTTGAACGATTTCAACGATCTAAAATGCTTAAAAAATGTTATTTTAGCAAAACAGCACGTTTTGAGTTTTACCCGCGTTTTAACGCGTAAAACAGCAAAAAAACGAAAAAATTTTTATTATTCGTTTTTATTTTTATTGCGTCTTTTTAACCCATTTAAAAGGGATCTAAAATGTTTAAAAATTCTTTTTTTTAGAAAAACAGCACGTTTTGGGGAAATCTGCGTTTTAACGCGAAAAACAGCTTAAAATGACAAATTTTTTATTATTCGTTTTTTTTAAAATTTTGGGCTTTTTATTTAAACGATTTCAACGATCTAAAATGTTTTGAAAATCCCTTTTTTTAAAAGCAAAACAGCACGTTTTGAGCTTTTAATCTGCGTTTTAACGCGTAAAACAGCAAAAAAAGACGAATTTTTTATTTTTCCCGTTTTTATTAATATTGCTTCAAATTAAAAAACGTTTTCCCCAACGATCAAAAATGCTTAAAAATGCTTTTTTTAAAAGCAAAACAGCACTTTTTGGTTTAATCTGGTTTTAACGCGAAAAAACAGCATAAAACACAAATTTTTATTTTTCGTTTTTAAAATTCCCTTATTTTAAACGATTTCAACGATCTAAAAATGTTTAAAAAATGTTTTTTTTTAGCAAAACAGCAGTTTTGAGTTTTAATTCTTTTTAACGCGAAAACAGCATAAAAAGACAAAATTTTTTATTTTTTGTTTTTTTTTAATAGTTTCTATTTAAACGATTTCAACGATCAAAAATGCTTGAAAATGTTTTTTTTAAAAGAAAAAAACAGCACGTTTTGTTTTTTAAAATCTGCTTTTTTAAGCGTAAAACAGCATAAAACGACAAAATTTTTATTATTCGTTTTTATTAATTTTGGGTTTATTTGAAGGGATTTCAACGATCTAAAATCTTGAAAATTTTTTTAGAAAAAACAACTTTTTGGGATTTTTAAATTTTTGCGTTTTAAGGGTTAAAACAGCAAAAAAACGACAAATTTTTATTATTCTTTTTTTATTTTTATTGCGCCTATTTAAAACGATTTAAAACGATCTAAAAGGGTTTTTGAAAATGCTTATTTTTAAAAAAACAGCACGTTTTGATTTAAAAATTCTGCTTTTTAACGCGAAAAACAGAAAAAAACCACAAAATTTTTTATTATTCTTTTTTATTTTATTGCGTCTATTTGAACGTTTTCCCAACGATCTAAAATGCTTAAAAATGCTTATTTTAAAAAAAAACAGCACTTTTTGAGTTTTAATCTGCTTTTTAACGCGAAAACAGCTTAAAATGACAAATTTTTTTATTTTTCCCGTTTTTATTAATATTGTTTATTTAAAACGATTTCAACGATTTTAAAAATTTTTTTGAAAATGTTTTATTTTAGCAAAACAGCACGTTTTGAGTTTTTAATCTGCGTTTTAACGCGTAAAACAGCATAAAAACACAAATTTTTATTATTCGTTTTTATTAATATTGTCGCTATTTGAACGATTTCAACGATCTAAAATGTTTGAAAATGCTTTTTTTAAAAAACAGCATCTTTTTGAGTTTTTTCCCCCGGCTTTTTAACGCGAAAACGGGCAAAAAAACGACGAAATTATTATTATTCGTTTTTAAAAAATTTGCGTCTATTTGGAAGGGGATTTCAAGGGATCTAAAATGCTTGAAAATGTTTTTTTTAAGCAAACCGCACGTTTTGAGTTTTTTTCCCCTGCTTTTTAAGCAAAAGGGGGTTAAAAAACGACGAAATTTTTTATTATTCGTTTTTTTTTTTATTGCGTCTATAAAAACTTTTTAACGATCTAAAATGCTTAAAAATGCTTATTTTAAAAAAGCACTTTTTGGGTTTTAAATTTCGCGTTTTAAAGGAAAAAACAGCATAAAAACGACGAATTTTTATTATTTCTTTTTTTATTAATAGGGTTTCTATTTGAACGATTTCAAGGGTTTCAAAATGCTTAAAAATGTTTTTTAAAAAAAACAGCACGTTTTATTTTAATCTGCGTTTTAACGCGAAAAACAGTTTAAAAAATGACAAATTTTTTTTATTATTCTTTTTTATTAATATTGTTTCTTTTTTAAAACGATTTAACGTTTCCAAATTTGGGCTTAAAAATGCTTATTTTAGCAAAACGGGCCGTTTTGAGTTTTAATCTGCGTTTTAAAAAAGAAATAAAACGTGACGAAATTTTTATTATTCGTTTTTTTTAAATTGCTTCTATTTGAACGATTTCAACGATCAAAAAATGCTTAAAAATGTTTATTTTAGAAAAAACCAGCACGTTTTGAGTTTTAATCTGGGTTTAACGCGTAAAACAGCAAAAAAACGAAAAAATTTTTTATTATTCTTTTTAAAATTTTTGGGGTCTATTTGAACGATTTCAACGATCAAAAATTTGAAAATGCTTATTTAAGAAAAAACAGCACTTTTTGGCTTTATTCTGCGTTTTAACGGCAAAACAGCATAAAACGACGAAATTTTTATTTTTTTTTTATTTTAGGGTCTTTTTTGGGAACGTTTTCCCAACGATCAAAAATGCTTTAAAATGTTTTTTTTAAAAGAAAAAACAATTTTTTGAGTTTTAATCTGCTTTTTAACGCAAAAACAGCAAAAAAAAGACAAATTTTTTATTATTCGTTTTTTTTAAATATTGCGTCTTTTTGGGAAGGGATTTCAAGGGATCAAAAAATGTTTTTGGAAAATTCTTTTTTTTGGAAAACAGCACGTTTTGAGATTTAATCGGTTTTAAACCGCGTAAAAAAGCTTTGAAAATTTTTATTATTCGTTTTTTTTAATATTGCTTCTATTTAAACGATTCCAACGATCTAAAAATGCTTAAAAAATGTTTATTTTAAGCAAAACAGCACGTTTTGAGTTTAATCTGGGGTTTTAACGCAAAACACCCTAAAACGACAAATTTTTTTATTATTCGTTTTTATTAATAGTGCTTCTATTTGAACGATTTAAAACGATCAAAAAATGTTTGAAAATGCTTATTTTACCCAAAACAGCACGTTTTGA
>NW_027047848.1:0-12427 GCF_025399875.1 Dalotia coriaria | reverse complement strand
AGGAAAAAAAGGTTTTGGGTTTAATCTGCGAACGTAAAACAGCATAAAACACGAATTTTTTTTATTCTTTTTATTAATATTGGTCTATTTGCGATTTCAACGTTTAAAATGCTTGAAAATGTTTTATTTTAGCAAAACAGAAAGTTTTGAGAACTGCTTTTTAACGCGTAAAACAGCAAAAAAACGACGAATTTTTATTATTCTTTTTATTAAATATTGTTTTATTAAACGATTTCAACGATCTAAAATGCTTGAAAAGCTTTTTTAAGCAAAACAGCACGTTTTGAGCTTTAATCTGCTTTTTAACGCGAAAAACAGCAAAAAAACGACAAAATTTTTTATTATTCTTTTTTATTAATATTGTTTTTGAACGATTTCAACGATCTAAAAGCTTGAAATTGCTATTTTAGCAAAACAGCACTTTTTGAGCTTTAATCTGCGTTTTAACGCGAAAAACAAAAAAAACGACGAAATTTTTATTACTTTTTTTATTAATAGTTTATTTGAACGATTTCAACGATCAAAAGTTGTGCTTTTTTAAAAACAGCACTTTTGAGTTTTAATCTGCGTTTTAAGCGTAAAATTTAAAAACGACGAATTTTATTTTCGTTTTTAAACAGTTTCCTTGAACCGATTTCAACGATCTAAAATGCTTGAAAATGCTTTTTAGCAAAACAGCAGTTTTGAGCTTTAATCTGCGTTTTAACGCGAAAAAAGAAAAACGGAAATTTTATTTCGTTTTTATTAATATTGCCTATTTGAACGATTTCAACGATCTAAATGCTTGAAAATGCTTATTTTAGCAAAACAGCATTTTTGAGTTTTAATCTGCGTTTAACGCAAAACAGCATAAAAACGACAAAATTTTTATTATTCTTTTTATTAATATTGCGTCTATTTGAAGATTTCAACGATCTAAAAGCTTGAAAATGCTTATTTTAGCAAAACAGCACGTTTTGAGTTTAATCTGCGTTTTAACGCGTAAAACAGCATAAAAACGACAAATTTTTTTGTATTCTTTTTATTAATATTGCTTCTATTTGAACGATTTCAACGATATAAAATGCTTGAAAATGCTTATTTTAGCAAAACAAGTTTGAGTTTAATCTGCTTTTAACCCCAAAAGCGGCATAAAACACGAATTTTATTATTCGTTTTAATTATTGCTTTATTTGAAGATTTCAACGATTAAAGAGCTTGAAATGTTTTATTTTGCAAAACAGCACGTTTTGAGTTTTAATCTGCGTTTTAAGCGTAAACAGCATAAAAAACGACGATTTTTTATTCGTTTTTAAAATTTTGCTTTAGAACGATTTCAACGATCTAAAAGCTTTGAAATGCTTTTTTTGAAAACACATTTTGAGTTTAAATTTCTGGTTTTAACGCGTTAAACAGCATAAAAACGACGAAATTTTTTTTTTTCATTTTTTTTAATATTGCGTCTATTTGAACGATTTAACGATCTAAAATGTTTTAAAAAATGTTTTTTGCAAAACAGCCGTTTTGAGTAATCTGTTTTAACGCAAACAGCATAAAACGACTTAAATTTTTTTTATTTAATTTTATTAATGCTTTATTTAAAACCATTTCAACGATCTAAAATGCTTGAAATGTTTTTAGAAAACAGCACGTTTTGAGTTTTAACTGCTTTTAACGCGTAAAACAGCAAAAAAAACAAAATTTTTTATTTCGTTTTTTTAATTGCTATTAACATTTCAACGATCTAAAATGTTTGAAAATGCTTATTTTGCAAAAACAGCACGTTTTGAGTTTTAATCTGCTTTTTAACGCTAAAAGCATAAAACGAAAAATTTTTATTATTCTTTTTATTAATATTGCGTCTATTTTGAACGATTTCAACGATCAAAAAATGTTGAAAATGTTTATTTTAGCAAACGACGTTTTGAGTTTTAATCGGTTTAACGCGTAAAAAAAAGCATAAAAACGACAAAATTTTTTATTATTCGTTTTTATTAATTGCTTCTAGGAACGATTTCAACGATCTGCTTGAAAATGCTTTATTTTAGCAAAAGACGTTTTGAGCTTTAATCTGCTTTTTAACGCGTAAAAAAAAAAAACTAAATTTTTATTATTCGTTTTTAATATTGCGCTATTTGAACGATTCAAATTTTTAAAAGCTTAAAAGTTTATTTTAGCAAAACAGACGTTTTGAGTTTTAATCTGCGTTTTAACGCGTAAAACAGCATAAAACGACAAATTTTATTTTTCGTTTTTAAATTGCTTCTTTTGAACGATTTCAACATTTTAAAATGCTTGAAATGTTATTTTAAAAAAGAATGTTTTGAGTTTTAATCTGCTTTTTAACGCGTAAACAGCAAAAAAACACGAATTTTTATTAATCCTTTTTTTTAATATTGCGTTTTTTTTGAACGATTTCAACGATCTAAAATGCTTAAAAATTGTTATTTTAGCAAAACAGACGTTTTGAGCTTTAACTCGCGTTTTAACGCAAAACAGCAAAAAAAACGACGAATTTTTATTTTTTTTTAAATATTCTTTTTGAACGATTTAAGATTAAAATGCTTGAAAATGCTTTTTTAGCAAAACAGCACGTTTTGAGTTTAACTGCGTTTAACGCGTAAAAGTAAAACGACGAATTTTACTTTTCCTTTTTATTAATATTCGCTTTTTTGAACATTTCAACGATCTAAAATGCTTGAAAATGTTTTGCAAAACAGCACGTTTTTGAGTTTTTAATTGCGTTTTTAACGCGTAAACAGCATTAAAACGAAAAATTTTTATTATTGTTTTTATTAATATTGCTTCTATTTGAACGATTTAACGACTAAAATGCTTAAAATGCATTTTAGCAAACAGCACGTTTTGAGTTTAATCTGCGTTTTAACGCGTAAAACGCATAAAAACGATGAAATTTTTATTATTCTTTTATTAATTGCTCTATTTGAACGATTTCAACGATCTAAAAATGCTTGAAAATGCTTATTTTAGCAAAAGGACTTTTGAGTTTAATCTGCGTTTAACGCTTAAAACAGCATAAAAAGGGACGAATTTTTATTATTGTTTTATATATTGCTTTATTTAAACGATTTAAACGACTAAAATGCTTGAAAATGCTTATTTTACAAAACACCCGTTTTGAGCTTTAACGCGTTTAACGCGTAAAACAGCATAAAAAACGACGAATTTTTTTTTTTATTCGTTTTTAAAAATTTGTTTTTTATTTGAACGATTTTCAAACGACTTTTAAAATTTGGCATAAAGGTTTTAACCCAAAAGCACGTTTATTTTTAATCTCGTTTTTTAATAACGCTAAACGCAAATTTTTTTATTTTCGGTTTTTCTTTTGCTTCTTTTTGAACGATTTCAACATCAAAAAGCTGAAATCTTTTTTTAAAAGCAAAAAGCACGTTTTGAGCTTTATCTGCGTTTAACGCGTAAAAATAAAAAACGACGATTTATTTCGTTTTTATAATATTGCGTCTATTTGAACGATTTAAAACGATCAAATGCTTGAAAATGTTATTTAGCAAAACAGCACGTTTTGAGCTTTATCTGCGTTTTAACGCGTAAAACGCATAAAAACGACAAAATTTTTTTTTGTTTTTTTTAAATTTGTTATTTGAACCATTTCAACGATCTAAAAATGCTTGAAAATGCTTATTTGAAAAACAGCACGTTTTGAGCTTTTAACGCGTTTTAACGCGAAAACAGCATAAAACGAGAAATTTTTATTATTCGTTTTTATTAATATTGCGTCTATTTGAACATTTCAACGATCTAAAGTGCTTGAAATTGCTTATTTTAATAAAACAGCACGTTTGAGCTTTAATCTGCGTTTGCTGCGTAAACAGCATAAAACGGCGAATTTTTATTATTCGTTTTTTATTAATAATGCTTCTATTTGAACGATTTCAACGATCTGAAATGTGAAAATGCTTATTTTAGCGAAACAGCACGTTTGAGCTTTAATCTGCGTTTTTTAACGCGTAAACCCAGCATAAAAACGACGAATTTTTATTATTGCTTTTTATTAATATTGCGTCTATTTGAACGATTTCAACGATCTACAAAATGCTTGAAAATGCTTATTTTAGCAAAGCAGCACGTTTGAGCTTTTAATCTGCGTTTTAACGCGTAAAAACAACATAAAACGACGAAATTTTTATTATTCGTTTTTATTAATATTGCTCCCCTATTTGAACGATTTCAACGAACTAAAATGCTTGAAAATGCTTATTTTAGCAAAACAGCACGTTTTGAGCTTTAATCTGCGTTATAACGCGTAAACAGCAAAACGAAATTTTTTATACGTTTTTATTAATATTGCGTCTATTTGAACGATTTCAACGATTAATGCTTGAAAACGCTTATTTTAGCAAAACAGCACGTTTTGCAGGCTTTAATCTGCGTTTAACGCGTAAAACAGCAAAACGGCAAATTTTTTATTATTCGTTTTATTAATATTAGCGTCTATTTGAACGATTTCAACGTCTAAAATGCTTGAAAATGCTTATTTTAGCAAGCAGCACGTTTTGAGCTTCTGCGTTTTAACGCGTAAAACAGCGTAAAACGACAGATTGCAGTATTCGTTTTTATTAATATTGCTTCTGTTGAACGATTTCCAACGATCTAAAATGGCGAAAATGCTTATTTTAGCAAAACAGCACGTTTGAGCTTTAATCTGCGTTTAACGCGTAAACAGCATAAAACGACAGGGTATTATTCGTTTTTTATTAATAGTGCGTCTATTTGAACGATTTCAACGATCTAAAATGCTTGAAAATGCTTATTTTAGCAAAACAGCACATTTTGAGCTTTAATCTGCGTTTTAACGCGTGAAACAACAGCGGCAGATTTTATTATTCGTATTTTATTATTGCACGTCTATTTGAACAGTTCAACGATCTAAAATGCTTGAAAATGCTTATTTTAGCAAAACAGCACGTTTTGATTTTTAATCTGCTTTTTAACGCGTAAAAAAAAAAACGACGAATTTTTTTATTATTCGTTTTATTAATATTGCGTCTTTTTGAACGTTTAAATCTAAAATGCTTGAAAATGCTTATTTTAAAAACAGACGTTTTGACTTTAATCTGCGAAGGGGTAAAACAGAAAAAACGAAAAATTTTTTATTATTCTTTTTTTATTAATATTGCTTTTTTTGAACGTTTCCAACATAAAAAATGCTTGAAAATGCTTTTTTACAAAACACCCTTTTTGATTTAATCTGCGTTTTAACGTAAAACCAAAAACGACGAATTTTTATTATTCTTTTTTATTAATTCTTTTTTGAACGTTTAAACGATCAAAATGCTTGAAAATGCTTTTTTGAAAAACAGCACTTTTTTGAGCTTCTGCGTTTAACGCGAAAAACGCAAAAAACGACGAATTTTTTATTATTCTTTTTTTATTAATATTGCTTCTATTTGAACGATTTCAACGATCTAAAATCTTAAAATCTTATTTTAGCAAAACAGCCTTTTTGAGTTTTAATCGCTTTTTAAACGCGTAAAACAGAAAAAAACCAATTTTTTATTATTCGTTTTTTTAAACATTGTTTTATTTGAACGATTTAAAGATCTAAAATGCTTGAAAATGCTTATTTTAGAAAAACAGCACTTTTTGAGCTTTAATCTGCGTTTTGCGTAAAACACTAAAAACGAAAATTTTTTATTCGTTTTACTAATAATGCGTCTTTTGAACGATTTCAACGATCTAAAATGCTTGAAAATGCTTATTTTAGCAAAACAGCACGTTTTGAGCTTTAATCTGCGTTTTAACGCGTAAAACAGCATAAAACGACGAATTTTTATTATTCTTTTTATTAATATTGCGCTATTTGAACGATTTCAACGATCTAAAATGCTGAAAATGCTTATTTTAGCAAAACAGCACTTTTTGGTTTAATCTGCGTTTTAACGCGTAAAACAGCATAAAAACGACGAATTTTTTATTATTTTTTTTATTAACATTGCTTCTATTTGAAACATTTCAACGATCTAAAATGCTTGAAAATGCTTTTTTTAAGCAAAACAGCACGTTTGAGTTTATTCGTTTTAACGCGTAAAAGCATAAAAACGACAATTTTTATTATTCTTTTATTAATATTCTCTTTTGAACGTTTCAACGATCTAAAATGCTTGAAAATGCTTATTTTAGCAAAACAGCACGTTTTGAGTTTTTAATCTGCGTTTTAACGCGTAAACACATAAAAAACGACAAATTTTTATTTTCGTTTATTAATATTGCGTCTTTTGAACGATTTCAACGATCTAAAGCTAAAAAATGATTATTTTTAGCAAAACAGCCGTTTTGATTTAATCTGCGTTTAACGCTAAACAGCATAAAACGACGAATTTTTTTTATTAGTTTTTATTAATATTCTTCTATTTGAACCATTTCAACGATCTAAAATGCTTGAAAATGTTTTATTTTAGCAAAACAGCACGTTTGGCTTTTAATCGCGTTTTAACGCGTAAAACAAAAAAACGACGAATTTTTATTATTCTTTTATTAATATTTAGATTTAATCTGCGTTTTAATCGTTTAAAACAGCAAAAACGACAATTTTATTATTCGTTTTATTAATATTGTTTTATTTAACGATTTCAACGACAAAAATGCTTAAAAATGTTTAAAGCAAAACGACGTTTTGAGTTTTAATCTGGTTTTAACGCGTAAAACAGCAAAAAAAACGCAAATTTTATTTTTCGTTTTTTTTAAATATTGCTTCTATTTGAACGATTTCGATCAAAAAATGCAAAAATGTTTTTTTAGCAAAACACCCGTTTGAGTTTAATCTGCTTTTAACGGAAAAACAGAAAAAAACACAAAATTTTTATTTTCGTTTTTATTAATTTTTATTTGAACGATTTCAACGATCAAAAATCCCTCGTGTTAAGCAAAACACCCGTTTTGAGTTTTTAACTGCGTTTTAACGCGAAAACAATAAAACGACGAATTTTTATTATTTTTTTTATTAATATTGTTTCTATTTAAACCCATTTCAACGATCAAAAAATGTTGAAAAGCTTTTTTTAGCAAAACAGCACGTTTTGAGCTTTAATCTGGTTTTAACGCGAAAACACATAAAACGAAAAATTTTTATTATTGTTTTTTATTAATATTGCGTCTATTTGAACATTTCAACGATCAAAAAAGCGAAAATGCTTATTTTAGCAAAACAGCACTTTTTGAGTTTTAATCGCGTTTTAACGGAAAAACCAAAAAAACGACAAATTTTTTTATTATTCTTTTTATTAATATTGGCTATTTGAACGTTTCAACGATCAAAAATGTTTTGAAATTTTTTTTTAGAAAAACAGCACGTTTTGAGCTTTAATCTGCGTTTTAACGCGAAAAACAGCATAAAACGACAAAATTTTTATTATTCGTTTTTTTTTAAATATTGCTTCTATTTGAACGATTTCAACAAACAAAAAATGCTTGAAAATTTTATTTTAGCAAACAGCACGTTTTGAGTTTAATCTGCGTTTTAACGCGAAAAACCATAAAAACGGAAATTTTATTTCGTTTTTTTAATTTGCGCTTTTGAACGATTTCAACGATCAAAAAATGTTTAAAAAATGTTTATTTTAGCAAAACAGCACGTTTTGAGTTTTTAATCTGCTTTTTAACGCGTAAACAGCATAAAACGACGAATTTTTATTATTTTTTTTTAAATATTGCTTCTTTTTGAACATTTCAACGATCAAAAATGGAAAAATGCTTTTTTTTAGCAAAACACCCTTTTTGAGTTTTAAATCTGCGTTTTAACGCGTAAAACAGCATAAAAACGAAAAATTTTTTATTATTCGTTTTTATAATATTGCGTCTATTTGAACGATTTCAAGATCTAAATGTGAAAAGCTTATTTTAGCAAAACAGCACTTTTTGAGTTTTAATCCGTTTTAACGCGAAAAACAGCATAAAACGACAATTTTTTTATTATTCTTTTTATTAATATTGGTCTATTTGAACGATTTCAACGATCTAAAATGTTTTAAAAAATGTTTTATTTTAAAAAAACAGCACGTTTTGAGCTTTAATCGCGTTTTAACGCGTAAAACAGCAAAAAAACGCGAATTTTTTATTATTCTTTTTTATTAATATTGCTTCTTTTGGAACGTTTAAACGACTAAAATCTTGAAAATGTTTTTTTAGAAAAAAACACCCGTTTGGAGTTTAATCTGCGTTTTAACGCGTAAAAAAAAAAACGACGAAATTTTTATTATCTTTTTTTATTAATATTGCGTCTATTTGAACGATTTAACGATCAAAAAAGCTTGAAAATGTTATTTTACAAAAAGATTTTTGAGCTTCTGCGTTTTAAGGGTAAAACAGCGAAAAAACGACGAATTTTTATTATTCGTTTTTATTAATTTCCATTTGAACGATTTAAACGATCTAAAATGCGAAAATGCTTATTTTACAAAACAGCACTTTTTGAGCTTTAACCCCGGTTTTAACGCGAAAAAACAGCATAAAAACGAAAATTTTTAATTTTCGTTTTTATTAATATTGCTTCTATTTGAACGTTTCAACGTAAAATTTGGAAAATTTGCTTATTTTAAAAACAGCACTTTTTGGGGGCTTTAATCTGCGTTTTAACGCGTAAAACAAAAAAAAGGGCAATTTTTATTATTCTTTTTTATTAATATTGCTTCTATTTGAACGATTTCAACGTCTAAATGCTTAAAAATGCTTATTTTAAAAACAGCACTTTTTGAGCTTTAATCTGCGTTTTAACGCGTAAAAAACATAAAAACGACAAAATTTTTTTATTTTCGTTTTTTTAATATTGCTCTTTTGAACGATTTCACGACTTGCTAAAAATGTTATTTTAGAAAAACAGCCGTTTTGAGCTTTAATCTGCTTTTTAACGCGAAAAACGCATAAAACGCAATTTTTTTTTTAGTTTTTATTAATTTGCTTTTTTTTGGAAATTTCAACGATCAAAATGCTTAAAAATGTTATTTTAGAAAAACAACTTTTTAGTTTTAAATCGCGTTTACGCGAAAAACAGCAAAAACGAAAAATTTTATTTTCGTTTTTTTTTTAAATTTGCTCTATTTGAACATTTCAACGATCTAAAATGCTTAAAAATTTTTATTTTAGCAAAAAGCACTTTTTGAGCTTTAATCTGCTTTTTAACGCGTAAAACACATAAAACGACGAATTTTTATTATTCTTTTTTATTAATTTTGGGTTTATTTGAACGATTTAAACGATCAAAAATGTTTGAAAGCTTTTTTTAAACAAACAGCATTTTGAGCTTTAATCTGCGTTTTAACGCGAAAAACAGCATAAAAACGACAAAATTTTTATTATTCTTTTTTTTAATATTTTTATTTGAACGATTTAACAAACTAAAATCTTGAAAATGCTTATTTTAGCAAAACAGCACGTTTTGAGTTTTTAATCTGCGTTTTAACGCGTAAAACACAAAAAAACGACGAAATTTTTTTACTTTTTTTATTAATATTGCGTCTATTTGAACGATTTCAACGATCTAAAATGCTTGAAAATGATTATTTTAGCAAAACAGCACGTTTTGAGCTTTAATCTGCGTTTTAACGCGTAAAACAGCATAAAAGGACGAATTTTTTATTATTCGTTTTATTAATATTGCTTCTATTTGAACGATTTCAACGATCTAAAATGGCACGAAAATGCTTATTTTAGCAGCAAAACAGCACGTTTGAGCTTTAATCTGCGTTTTAACGCGTAAACAGCATAAAAACGACGAAATTTTTATTATTCGTTTTTATAAATATTGCGTCTATTTGAACCATTTCAGCGATCTATAAAATGCTTGAAAATGCTTATTTTAGCAAAACAGCACGTTTTGACTTTAATCTGCCGTTTAACGCGTGAAACAGCATAAAACGACGAATTTTTTATTATTCGTTTTATTAATGTGCTTCTATTTGAGCGATTTCAGCGATCACAAAATGGCGAAAATGCTTATTTTAGCAAAACAGCACGTTTTGAGCTTTAATCTGCGTTTTAACGCGTAAACAGCATAAAACGACCGAATTTTTATTATTCGTTTTTTATTAATATTGCGTCTGTTGAACGATTTCCAGCGATCACAAAATGCTTGAAAATGATTATTTTAGCAAAAACAGCACGGTTTGAGCTTTAATCTGCGTTTTTAACGCGTAAACAGCATAAAAACGACGATTTTTTTTTATTAATCGTTTTTATTAATATTGCGCGTCTATTTGAACGATTTCCAGCGATCTACGAAAATGCTTATTTTAGCAAAACAGCACGTTTTGAGCATCCTGCGATTTAAAGCGTAAAACAGCATAAAACGACAATTTTTATTATTCGTTTTTTTTATTAATATTGCTTCTATTTGAACGATTTCAACGGTCTAAAATGCTTGAAAATGCTAATTTTAGCAAAACAGCACGTTTTGAGCTTTAATCTGCGTTTTTAACGCGTAAACAGCATAAAAGCGACGATTTTTATTATTCGTTTTTTTTATTAATATTGCTTCTATTTGAACGATTTCAACGATCTAAAATGCTTGAAAATGCTTATTTTAATAAAACAGCACGTTTTGAGCTAATCTGCGTTTTAACGCGTAAAACAGCCTAAAAACGACGAATTTTTTTTATTATTCGTTTTTATTTATATTGCGTCTGTTGAACGATTTCAACGATCTAAAATGCTTGAAAATGCTCATTTAGCAAAACAGCACGTTTTGAGCTTTAATCTGCGTTTTAACGCGTAAAACAGCATAAAAACATTGAAATTTTTTATTATTCGTTTTTATTATTGTGCGTCTATTTGAACGATTTCAACGATCTAAAATGCTTGAAAATGCTTATTTTTAGCAAAACAGCGTTTTGAGCTTTTAATCTGCGTTTAACGCGTAAAACGGCAAAACGACGAGAATTTTATTATTCGTTTTTGCAATAATATTGCGTCTATTTGTACGATTTCAGCGATCAAAATGCCCAGAAAATGCTTGTACGGCAAAACAGCACGTTTTTGAGCTTTTGTCTGCGTTTTGATGCGTAAAACGGCAAAAACGACGAAATTTTTATTATTCGTTTTATTAATATTGCTTCTGTTTGAACGATTTCAACGATCTAAAATGCTTGAAAATACTTATTTTTAGCAAAACAGCACGTTTTGAGCTTTGCAATCATCGGTTTTGACGAAACGACGGTGCATTATTCGTTTTTATTAATATTGGAATACCGACACGAACGATTTAAACGATCTAAAATGCTTAAAAATGCTTATTTTAGCAAAACACCCGTTTTAACTTTAATCGCGTTTTAAGGGTAAAACAGCAAAAAAAACGACGAATTTTTTTTTTCGTTTTTATTAATTTTCTTATTTGAAGATTTAACGTCTAAAATGCTTGAAAATGCTTATTTTAAAAAAGTTTTGATTTTTAATCTGCTTTTTAACGCGTAAACAGCAAAAAAACGACAAATTTTTTTATTTTTTTTTTATTGCTTCTTTTGAACGATTTCAACGATCTAAAATGCGAAATGTTATTTTAAAAAAACAGCACTTTTTGAGTTTAATCTGTTTTTTAAACGCGAAAAACAGCAAAAAAACGAGATTTTTTTATTCGTTTTTTTTAAATATTGCTTTATTTGAACGATTTCAACGATCAAAAATGTTTTTGAAAAGCTTATTTTAGAAAAAAGAGTTTTGAGTTTAATCGGGTTTTTAACGCGTAAAACAGCAAAAAAAACGAAAAAATTTTTATTATTGTTTTTATTAATATTGCGTCTTTTTGAACGATTTCAACGATCTAAAATTTTTGAAAATGATTTTTTTGAAAACAGCCGTTTTGAGTTTAATCTGCGTTTAACGCGTAAAAAAAAAAGGGACAAATTTTTTTATTATTCTTTTTTTATTAATATTTTTATTTGAACGATTTCAACATTAAAATGCTTTAAAATGCTTTTTTTTGCAAAACAACACGTTTTGAGTTTTAATCTGCTTTTTAACGCGTAAACAGCATAAAACGACGAAATTTTTTATTATTCTTTTTTATAAATATTGCGTTATTTGCCATTTCAACGATCAAAAAAGGGAAAAATGTTTTTTTAGCAAAACGCACGTTTTGAGCTTTAATCTGCTTTTTAAACGGAAAAAACAGCAAAAAAAGCAAATTTTTTTTATTATTCGTTTTTTTTAAAATTTGTTTTTTTTGAACGATTTCAACGATCAAAAATGCTTGAAAATGCTTTTTTTAGAAAAAACCCCTTTTTGAGAATTTGCTTTTTAACGCGAAAACAGCATAAAACGACGAATTTTTTTTTTTCGTTTTTATTAATATTGCGTCTATTTGAACGATTTAAACGATCTAAAATGTTTGAAAATGATTATTTTAGCAAAAAAAAGCACGGTTTGAGTTTTAATCTGCGTTTTAACGCGAAAAACAGCAAAAACGACTTTTTTTTTATTA
>NW_027047847.1:0-12432 GCF_025399875.1 Dalotia coriaria | reverse complement strand
AAAAAAAACGCAAAGAAAAATTTTAAAAAAAAGCCCTTTTTTTTTCAAAAAATTGTGGCTGTTTTGCTAAAAATAACATTTTCAAGCATTTTAGTCTTTAAAGTTCAAATAGACCAAAAATAATAAAAACGAATAAAAAAAATTTTTGTCTTTTTTATGCTTTTTTTGGTTTAAACGCAGTTTAAAAACTAAAAACGTGCTGTTTTGCTAAAATAAGCATTTTCAAGCATTTTAGATCGTTGAAATCGTTCAAATAGAAAATTAAAAAAAAACGAATAAAAAAAATTGTCGTTTTATGTTTTTTACGCTTTAAAAAGAATTAAAAACTAAAAACGTTTTTTGGAAAAAACATTTTCAAGCATTTTAGATCGTTGAAATCGTTAAATAAAAGCAATATTTAAAACGAATAAAAAAAAATTCGTCGTTTTTTGTTTTTTTACGCGTTAAAACGCGTTAAAAAGCTAAAAACGTGCTTTTTTGCTAAAATAATCATTTTCAAGCTTTTTTTAGATGTTAAAATTTTTTAAATAACCTTTTAAAAAAACGAATAATAAAATTTCGTTTTTTTGCGTTTTCGCTTTAAAAACGCAGTTTAAAAAGCTCAAAACGTGCTTTTTTTGCTAAAATAACATTTTCAAGCATTTTAGATGGTTGAAATCGTTCAAATAAACAATATTTAAAAACGAATAAAAAAAAATTCGTCGTTTTATGCTGTTTTTAAAAACGCGTTAAAAAAACGGCAGTTTTTAAAGCTTTTAAAAAAAAAAAACGTGGTTTTTTGTTTTGCAAAAAAATTAATAAAAATTTTTTAAAAAAAAGCATTTTAGATCTTTGGGGAAATGTTCAAATAGACGCAATATTAATAAGAAACAATAATAAAAATTTCGTCTTTTTTATGCTTTTTACGCGTTAAAACCCAGTTTAAAACCCAAAAGGGCTGTTTTGCTAAAATAATTTTTCAACATTTTAGATCGTTGAAATCTTTAAAAATAGACGCAATATTAATAAAAAGAAATAAAAATTTCTTTTTTTATGTGTTTACGCGTTAAAACGCAGATTAAAGCTAAAAACGTGCTTTTTTGCTAAAAAACATTTTCAAGCATTTTAATCGTTGAAATCGTTCAAATAGACGCAATATTAAAAAAAAACGAATAATAAAATTCGTCTTTTTTATTTTTTACGCGTTAAAACGCAGTTTAAAAATCAAAACGTGCTGTTTTGCAAAAAAACATTTTCAAGCATTTTAGATCTTGAAATCGTTCAAATAGAAGCAAATTTTTAAAAAAAAAATAATAAAAATTCGTCTTTTTTTATGCTTTTTTACGCTTTAAAAACCCAGATTAAAGCTAAAAAGGGCGTTTTAAAAAAATTTTTCAAGCATTTTAATCGTTGAAACCCGTTCAAAAGACCAATATTAATAAAAACGAATAAAAAAAAACTGTTTTTTATGCTGTTTTACGTTAAAACGCGTTAAAACTAAAAACGTGCTGTTTTGCAAAAATAAGCATTTTCAAGCATTTTAGATCGTTGAAATCGTTCAAAAGAAGAAATATTAATAAAAACGAATAATAAAAATTCGTCGTTTTTATGCTGTTTTAGGAAAACCAGATTAAAGCTCAAAACGTGCTGTTTTGCTAAAATAATCATTTTCAAGCATTTTAGATCGTTGAAATCGTTCAAATAGACGCGAATATTAATAAAACGAATAATAAAAAATTTCGTCGTTTTATTGTTTTACGCGTTAAAACGCAGATTAAAGCTCAAAACGTGCTGTTTTGCTAAAATAAGCATTTTCAAGCATTTGTGATCGTTGAAATCGTTCAAATAGAAGAAATATTAATAAAAAAACGAATAATAAAAAAATTCGTCGTTTTATGCTGTTTTACGCGTTAAAACGCAGATTAAAAGCTCAAAACGTGCTGTTTTGCTATAAAATAATCATTTTCAAGCATTTTAGATCGTTGAAACTCGTTCAACAGACGCAATATTAATAAAAACGAATAATAAAATTTCGTCGTTTTTATGCTGTTTTACGCGTTAAAAAACGCAGATTAAAGCTCAAAACGTGCTGTTTTGCTAAATAAGCATTTTCAAGCATTTTTAGATCGTTGAAACCGTTCAAATAGAAGAAATATTAATAAAAAACGAATAATAAAAATTCGTCGTTTTTATGTTGTTTACGTTAAAACGCAGATTAAAAGCTCAAAACGTGCTGTTTTGCTAAAATAACTGGCGCATTCAAGCATTTTAGACGCTGAAATTGCACCAAATAGACGCAATATTAATAAAAAACGAATAATAAATATGTCGTCGTTTTTATGCTGTTTTTACGTTAAAACGCAGATTAAAGCTCAAAACGTGCTGTTTTGTTAAAAATAGCATTTTCAAGCATTTTAGATCGTTGAAATCGTTCAAATAGAAGGCAATATTAATAAAAGACGAATAATAAAAAATTTGTCGTTTTATGCTGTTTTTCGCGTTAAAACGCAGATTAAAGCTCAAAACGTGCTGTTTTGCTGCTAAAATAATCATTTTCAAGCATTTTAGATCGTTGAAATCGTTCAAATAGACGCAATATTAATAAAACGAATAATAAAATTTCGTCGTTTTATGCTACGTTAAACGCACATTTCAGCTCAAAACGTGCTGTTTTGCTAAAATAATCATTTTCGCTAATTTTAGATCGTTGAAACGTTCAAATAGACGCAATATTAATAAAAACGAATAATAAAATTTCGTCGTTTTTATGCTGTTTTACGCGTTAAAACGCTGATTAAAGCTCAAAACGTGCTGTTTTTGCTAAAATAAGCATTTTCAAGCATTTTAGATCGTTGAAATCGTTCAAATAGAAGCAATATTAATAAAAACGAATAATAAAAAATCTGTCGTTTTTATGTTGTTTTACGCGTTAAAACGCAGATTGAAGCTCAAAACGTGCTGTTTTGCTAAAATAACATTTTCAAGCATTTTAGATCGTTGAAATCGTTCAAATAGACGCAATATTAATAAAAACGAATAATAAAAATTTCTGCCGTTTTATGCTGTTTTACGCGTTAAAAACGCAGATTAATGCTCAAAACGTGCTGTTTGCTAAAATAAGCTATTTCAAGCAAGCATTTTAGATCGTTGAAATCGTTCAAATAGAAGAATATTAATAAAAACGAATAATAAAATCTGCCGTTTTATGCTGTTTTACGCGTTAAACGCAGATTTAAGCTCAAAACGTATGTTTTGCTAAAATACCCTATTTTCAAGCATTTTAGATCGCTGAAATCGTCCAAATAGGCGCAATATTAATAAAAACGAATAATAAAAAATTCTCGTCGTTTTATGTTGTTTTACGCGTTAAAAACGCAGATTAAAGCTCAAAACGTGTGCTGTTTTTGCTAAAAAAGCATTTTCAAGCATTTTGTGATCGTTGAAATCGTTCAAATAGAAGCAATATTAATAAAAAAAAACGAATAATAAAAATTCGTCGTTTTATGCTGATTTACGCGTTAAAACGCAGATTAAAGCTCTCAAAACGCTGTTTTGCCAAAATAATCATATTCAAGTATTTTAGATCGTTGAAATCGTTCAAATAGACGCAATATTAATAAAACGAATAATAAAAATTTCGTCGTTTTGCTGCTGTTTTACGCGTTAAAACGCGTGATTAAAGCTCAAAACGCTGTTTGGTAAAATAAGCATTTTCAAGCATTTTAGACGTTGAAAATTCTTCAAATAGACGCAATATTAATAAAAAGAATAATCCAAAATTAGTCGTTTTATGCTGTTTACGCGTTAAAACGCAGATTAAAAGCTCAAACGTGCTGTTTTGCTAAAATAATCATTTTCAAGCATTTTAGATCGTTGAAATCGTTCCGCCAGACGCAATATTAATAAAAATGAATAATAAAAATTTCGCCGTTTTATTGTTTTACGCGTTAAAAACGCAGATTAAAGCTCAAAACGTGCTGTTTTGCAAAAATAAGCATTTTCAAGCATTTTAGATCGTTGAAATCGTTCAAATAGAAGCAATATTAATAAAACGAATAACAAAAAAATTCGTCGTTTTATGTTGTTTTACGTTAAAACGCAGATTAAAGCTCAAACGTGCTGTTTTGCTAAAATAATCGTTTTCAAGCATTTTAGATCGTTGGAAACGTCTCTTTCATATAGACGCAATATTAATAAAAACGAATAATAAAATTTCGTCGTTTTGTGCTGTTTTACGCTAAAACGCAGATTAAAGCCCAAAACGTGCTGTTTTGCTAAAATAAGCATTTCAAGCATTTTTAGATCGTTGAAATCGTTCAACAGAAGCAATATTAATAAAAACGAATAATAAAAAATCGTCGTTTTTATAGCGTTTTTACGCGTTAAAACGCAGATTAAAGCTCAAACGTGCTGTTTTGCTAAAATAATCATGTTCACATTTTAGATCGTTGAAATCGTTCAATAGACGCAATATTAATAAAACGAATAATAAAAATTTTGCTCTGTTTTTATGTTGTTTACGCGTTAAAACGCAGATTAAAGCTCAAAACGTGCTGTTTTGCTAAAATAAGCATTATCAAGCATTTTAGATCGTTGAAATCGTTCAAATAGACGCAATATTAATAAAAAAAACGAATAATAAAAATTCGTCGTTTTATGCTGTTTACGTTAAAACGCAGATTGTGCCTCAAAAACGTGCTGTTTTGCTAAAATAATCATTTTCAAGCATTTTCGATCGTTGAAATCGTTCAAATAGACGCAATATTAATAAAAACGAATAATAAAAATTTCTGTCGTTTTGTGTTGTTTTACGCGTTAAACGCAGATTAAAGCTCAAAACGTGCTGTTTTGCTAAAATAAGCATTTTCAAGCATTTTAGATCGTTGAAATCGTTCAAATAGTAGAAAATTAATAAAAAAACGAATAATAAAAATTCGTCGTTTTTATAAGCTGTTTTTACGCGTTAAACGCAGATTGCTCAAAACGCGTTTTGCTAAAATAGCATTTTCAAGCATTTTAGATCGTTGAAATCGTTCAAAAAGAAGCAATATTAATAAAAAAACGAGTAATGTACCCGTCGTTTTTATGCTTTTTACGCGTTAAAACGCAGATTAAAGCTCAAAACGTGCTGTTTTATAAAGTAATCATTTTCAAGCACTTTAGATCGTTGAAATCGTTCAAATAGACGCAATATTAATAAAAAAACGAATAATAAAAATTTCGTCGTTTTTATGCTGTTTTACGGTAAAACGCAGATTAAAGCCTCAAAACTTGCTGTTTTTCTAAAATAGTCATTTTCAAGCACTTTAGATCGTTGAAATCGTTCAACAGACGCAATATTAATAAAAAGAATAATAAAAATTTCGTCGTTTTATGCTGTTTTACGCGTTAAAAAACGCAGATTAAAGCTCAAAAACGTGCTGTTTTGCTAAAATAATCATTTTCAAGCATTTTAGATCGTTGAAATCGTTCAAATAGACGTAATATTAATAAAAACGAATAATAAAAATTTTGTCGTTTTTATGCTGTTTTACGCGTTAAAACGCAGATTAAAGCTCAAAACGTGCTGTTTTGCTAAAATAAGCATTTTCAAGATTTTAGATCGTTGAAATCGTTCAAATAGAAGCAATATTAATAAAAACGAATAATAAAAATCTGTCGTTTATGTTTTTACGCGTTAAAACGCAGATTAAAGCTCAAAACGTGCTGTTTTACAAAAATAATCATTTTCAAGCATTTTAGATCGTTGAAATCGTTCAAATAGACGCAATATTAATAAAAACGAATAATAAAATTTCTGTCGTTTATGTTGTTTACGCGTTAAAACGCAGATTAAAAGCTCAAACGTGCTGTTTTGCTAAAATAAGCATTTTCAAGCATTTTAGATCGTTGAAATCGTTCAACAGACGCTATATTAATAAAAACAAATAATAAAAATTCGTCGTTTTTATGTTGTTTTACGCGTTAAAACGCAGATTAAAAGCTCAAACGTGCTGTTTTGCTAAAATAATAATTTTCAAGCATTTTAGATCGTTGAAATCGTTCAAATAGACGCAATATTAATAAAAACGAATAATAAAAATTTTGTCGTTTTTATGCTGTTTTACGCGCGTTAAAACGCAGATTACAGCTCAAAACGTGCTGTTTTGCTAAAATAAGCATTTTCAAGCATTTTAGATCGTTGAAATCGTTCAAATAGAAGAAATATTAAAAACGAATAATAAAAATTCGTCGTTTTATAAGCGTTTACGCCGCGTTAAAAACGCAGATTAAAAGCTCAAAACGTGCTGTTTTGCTAAAATAATCATATTCAAGCATTTTAGATCGCCAGAAATCGTTCAAATAGACGCAATATTAATAAAAACGAATAATAAAAATTTCGTCGTTTTATGCTGTTTTACGCGTTAAAACGCAGATTAAAGCCTCAAAACGTGCCGTTTTGCTAAAAATAATCATATTCAAGCACTAGATCGCTGCAATCGTTCAAATAGACGCAAATATTAATAAAAACGAATAATAAAAATTTCGTCGTTTTATAAGCTGTTTTACGCGTTAAAAACGCAGACAAAAGCTCAAAACGTGCTGTTTTGCTAAAATAAAGCATTTTCTCAAGCATTTTAGAATGTTGAAATCGTTCAAATAGAAGCAATGTTAATAAAAACGAATAAATGTGGTAAATTCGTCGTTTTATAAGCTGTTTTACGCGTTAAACGCGATTAAAGCTCAAACGTGCTGTTTTGCTAAAATAATCATTTTCAAGCATTTTAGACGTTGAAACCGTTCAAATAGACGCAATATTAATAAAAACGAATAATAAAAATTTCGTCGTTTTAAAGCTGTTTTACGCGTTAAAACGCAGATTAAAGCTCAAAACGTGCTGTTTGCTAAAATAATCTTTTCATTTAGATCGTTGAAATCGTTCAAAGACGTATATTAAAACGATAATAAAAAATTTTGTTTTATGCATTTTACAGCGTTAAAACGTAGATTAAACTAAACGTGCTTTTTGCATAAAATAATCATTTCAAGCATTTTAGATCGTTGAAATCGTTTCAAATAGACGCAATATTAATAAAACGAATAATAAAAAATTTCGTCGTTTTATGTTTTCGCGTTAAAACGCAGATTAAAGCTCAAAACGTGCTGTTTGCTAAAATAATCATTTTCAAGCATTTTAGATCGTTGAAATCGTTCAAATAGCGAATATTAATAAAACGAATAATAAAATTTCGTCGTTTTATGTTTTAGGGTTAAACGCAATTACTCAAAACGTGCTGTTTTGCTAAAATAATCATTTTCGCATTTAGATCGTTGAAACGTTCAAATAGACGCAATATTAATAAACAATAATAAAATTCTTTTATGCTGTTTCGGTAAACGCGATTAAATAAAACGTGCTGTTTTGCTAAAATAAGCATTTTCAAGCATTTTAGATCGTTGAAATCGTTCAAATAGAAAATATAATAAAAACGAATAAAAAATCGTCGTTTTATGTGTTTTACGCGTTAAAACGCAGATTGGCTCAAAACGTGCTGTTTTGCTAAATAACATTTTCGCATTTAGATCGTTGAAATCGTTCAAATAGACGCAATATTAATAAAAACGAATAAAAATTTCGCGTTTTATGTGTTTACGCGTTAAACGCAGATTAATGCTTCAAAACTGCTGTTTGCTAAAATAACTTTCAAGCATTTTAGATCGTTGAAATCGTTAAATAAAAATATTAATAAAAACGAATAATAAACGCGTTTTATGCTGTTTTACGCGTTAAACGCAGATTTAAGCTCAAAACGTTGTTTTTAAAATACATTTCAAGCATTTTAGATCGTGAAATCGTCAAATAGGCGCAATATTAATAAAAACGAATAATAAAATTTCGTCGTTTTATGTGTTTTACGCGTTAAACGCAGATTAAAGCTCAAAACGTGCTGTTTTCAAAAAGCATTTTCAAGCATTTGATCGTTGAAATCGTTCAAATAGAAGCAATATTAATAAAAACGAATAATAAAAATTCGTCGTTTTATGCTGATTTACGCGTAAAACGCAGATTAAAGCTCAAAACGTGTTTTGCAAAATAATCTTTCAATTTTAGATCGTTGAAATCGTTCAAATAGACGCAATATTAATAAAACGAATAATAAAATTTCGTCGTTTTGCTGTTTTGCGTTAAAACGCGATTAAAGCTCAAAACGCTGTTTGGTAAAATAAGCATTTTCAAGCATTTTAACGTTGAAATCTTCAAATAGACGCAATATTAATAAAAAGAATAACCCAAAATTAGTCGTTTTATGCTGACGCGTTAAAACGCAGATTAAAGCTCAAACGTGCTGTTTTGTAAAATAATCATTTCAAGCATTTTAGATCGTTGAAATCTTTCCCAATAGACGCAATATTAATAAAAATGAATAATAAAAATTTCGTCTTTTTTATGTGTTTTACGCGTTAAAACGCAGATTAAAGCTCAAAACGTGCTGTTTTGCAAAAATAAGCATTTTCAAGCATTTTAGATCGTTGAAATCGTTCAAATAGAAGCAATATTAATAAAACGAATAATAAAAAATTGTCTTTTTTATGCTGTTTTACGCGTTAAAACGCAGTTTAAAAACTAAAAACGTGCTGTTTTGCTAAAATAATCGTTTTCAAGCATTTTAGATCGTTGAAATCGTTCATATAGACGCAATATTAATAAAAACGAATAATAAATTTCGTCGTTTTATGCTGTTTTACGCGTTAAAACGCAGATTAAACCAAAACGTGCTGTTTTGCTAAAATAAGCATTTTCAAGCATTTAGATCGTTGAAATCGTTCAAATAGAAGCAATATTAATAAAAACGAATAATAAAAATCGTCTTTTTTATACTTTTACGCTTTAAAAAACGCGATTAAAGCTCAAAACGTGCTGTTTTGCTAAAATAACATGTTCAAGCATTTTAGATCGTTGAAATCGTTCAAATGACGCAATATTAATAAAACGAATAATAAAAATTTCGTCGTTTTTATGTTTTTACGCGTTAAAACGCAGATTAAAGCTCAAAACGTGCTGTTTTGCTAAAATAAGCATTATCAAGCATTTTAGATCGTTGAAATCGTTCAAATAGACGCAATATTAAAAACGAATAATAAAAATTCGTCTTTTTTATGCTGTTTTACGCGTTAAAACGCGATTAAGCTCAAAACGTGCTGTTTTGCTAAAATAATCATTTTCAAGCATTTTCGATCGTTGAAATCGTTCAAATAGACCAATATTAATAAAAACGAATAATAAAAATTTCGTCGTTTTGTGCTGTTTTACGCTTTAAAAACGCAGATTAAAGCTCAAAACGTGCTGTTTTGCTAAAATAAGCATTTTCAAGCATTTTAGATCGTTGAAATCGTTCAAATAGTAGAAATTAATAAAAACGAATAATAAAAATTCGTCTTTTTTATGCTGTTTTACGCGTTAAAACGCAGATTAAAGCTCAAAACGTGCTGTTTTGCTAAAATAAGCATTTTCAAGCATTTTAGATCGTTGAAATCGTTCAAAAGAAGCAATATTAATAAAAACGAGTAATAAAAATTCGTCTTTTTTTATGCTTTTTACGCGTTAAAACGCAGATTAAAGCTCAAAACGTGCTTTTTTTGTAAAGTAATCATTTTCAAGCACTTTAGATCGTTGAAATCGTTCAAATAGACGCAATATTAATAAAAACGAATAATAAAAATTTCGTCGTTTTTATGCTGTTTTACGGGGTAAAACGCAGTTTAAAAAGCTCAAAACTTGCTGTTTTCTAAAATAGTCATTTTCAAGCACTTTAGATCGTTGAAATCGTTCAAAAGACGCAATATTAATAAAAAGAATAATAAAAATTTCGTCGTTTTATGCTGTTTTACGCGTTAAAACGCAGATTAAAGCTCAAAACGTGCTGTTTTGCTAAAATAATCATTTTCAAGCATTTTAGATCGTTGAAATCGTTCAAATAGACGCAATATTAATAAAAACGAATAATAAAAATTTTGTCTTTTTTATGCTGTTTTACGCGTTAAAACGCAGTTTAAAAAGCTCAAAACGTGCTTTTTTTTGCTAAAATAAGCATTTTCAAGCATTTTAGATCGTTGAAATCGTTCAAATAGAAGCAATATTAAAAAAAAACGAATAATAAAAATTCGTCGTTTTATGCTTTTTACGCGTTAAAACGCAGATTAAAACTCAAAACGTGCTGTTTTGCTTAAAATAATCATTTTCAAGCATTTTAGATCGTTGAAATCGTTCAAATAGACGCAATATTAATAAAAACGAATAATAAAAATTTCGTCGTTTTATGTTTTTTTACGCGTTAAAACGCAGATTAAAGCTCAAAACGTGCTGTTTTGCTAAAATAAGCATTTTCAAGCATTTTAGATCGTTGAAATCGTTAAATAGACGCTATATTAATAAAAACAAATAATAAAAATTCGTCGTTTTTATGCTGTTTTACGCGTTAAAACGCAGATTAAAAGCTAAAAACGTGCTGTTTTGCTAAAATAATAATTTTCAAGCATTTTAGATCGTTGAAATCGTTCAAATAGACGCAATATTAATAAAAACGAATAATAAAAATTTTGTCGTTTTTATGCTGTTTTACGGGGTTAAAACGCAGATTACAGCTCAAAACGTGCTGTTTTGCTAAAATAAGCATTTTCAAGCATTTTAGATCGTTGAAATCGTTCAAATAGAAGAAATATTAATAAAAACGAATAATAAAAATTCGTCGTTTTATGCTGTTTTACGCGTTAAAACGCAGTTTAAAAAGCTCAAAACGTGCTGTTTTGCTAAAATAATCATATTCAAGCATTTTAGATCGTTGAAATCGTTCAAATAGACGCAATATTAATAAAAACGAATAATAAAAATTTCGTCGTTTTATGCTGTTTTACGCGTTAAAACGCAGATTAAAGCTCAAAACGTGCTGTTTTGCTAAAATAATCATATTCAAGCACTTTAGATCGTTGCAATCGTTAAAAATAGACGAAAATATTAATAAAAACGAATAATAAAAATTTCGTCGTTTTTATGCTGTTTTACGCGTTAAAACGCAGTTTAAAAAGCTAAAAACGTGCTGTTTTGCTAAAAAAAAGCATTTTCAAGCATTTTAGAATCGTTGAAATCGTTCAAATAGAAGCAATGTTAAAAAAAAACGAATAATAAAAATTCGTCGTTTTATGCGTTTTACGCGTTAAAACGCAGTTTAAAAAGCTCAAAACGTGCTGTTTTGCTAAAATAATCATTTTCAAGCATTTTAGATCGTTGAAATCGTTCAAATAGACGCAATATTAATAAAAACGAATAATAAAATTTCGTCTTTTTTATGCTGTTTTACGCATTAAAACGCAGATTAAACTCAAAACGTGCTGTTTTGCTAAAATCAGCATTTTCAAGCATTTTAGATCGTTGAAATCGTTAAATAGAAGCAATATTAATACAAAACGAATAAAAAAAAATTCGTCTTTTTTTATGCTGGTTTACGCGTTAAAACGCAGATTAAAGCTCAAAACGTGCTGTTTTGCTAAAATAATCATTTTCAAGCATTTTAGATCGTTGAAATCGTTCAAATAGACGCAATATTAATAAAAACCGAATAATAAAATTTCTGTCGTTTTATGCTGTTTTACGCGTTAAAACGCAGATTAAAGCTCAAAACGTGCTGTTTTGCTAAAATAAGCATTTTCAAGCATTTTAGATCGTTGAAATCGTTCAAATAGAAGCAATATTAATAAAAACGAATAATAAAAATTCGTCGTTTTATGCTGTTTTACGCGCAAAACGCAGATTAAAGCTAAAAACGTGCTGTTTTGCTAAAATAATCATTTTCAAGCATTTTAGATCGTTGAAATCGTTCAAATAGACGCAATATTAATAAAAACGAATAATAAAAATTTCGTCGTTTTATGCTGTTTTACGAGTTAAAACGCAGATTAAAGCTCAAAACGTGCTGTTTTGCTAAAAATAAGCATTTTCAAGCATTTTAGATCGTTGAAATCGTTCAAATAGACGCAATATTAAAAAAAAACAATAATAAAAAATTCGTCGTTTTATGCTTTTTTACGCGTTAAAACGCAGATTAAACTCAAAACGTGCTGTTTTGCTAAAATAATCATATTCAAGCATTTTAGATCGTTGAAATCGTTCAAATAGACCAATATTAATAAAAACGAATAATAAAAATTTCGTCGTTTTTGCTGTTTTACGCGTTAAAACGCAGATTAAACTCAAAACGTGCTGTTTTGCTAAAATAATCATTTTCAAGCACTTTTAGATCGTGAAATCGTTTAAATAGACGCAATATTAAAAAAAAAGAATAAAAAAAAATTCGTCGTTTTATGCTGTTTACGCGTTAAAACGCAGACTCAAAACGTGCGTTTGCTAAAATAACATTTTCAAGCATTTTAGACGTTGAAATCGTTCAAATAAAAGCAAAAAAAAAACAAAAAAAAACC
>NW_027047846.1:0-12433 GCF_025399875.1 Dalotia coriaria | reverse complement strand
ATGTGCTTTAAACCACGCGCCGCGGGCAAAGTAAATTTTTAACTACCTCGACGCTAAGACCGTCGATTAAAATTGTTTTTGGCTTACAAACAAGTTCCCTTTTGTTGGGGCATTTCACGGATACTGACGTTGAGGGCAAAATTAATTTTCTGACAAACCACGCCCCGGGCCCAATTTCCCCCTGGCGCTAAGACCGTCAAAAAAATTATTTGATCACACGTAAATTAGTAGTTGCATTTGGGGCCGCCCGTGGCTCCAAATGTGTGCATGCACGAAAAAAGAAAAGATGTAATATGAATTTGCCCGGGCTCGTAATTGGCGTTTCTGTCTTTTGAGCAGCACGTTCTGAGTGTGGGGACGTTGGGAGTATTGCGTAGTAGTTGGTTAAATGTCGCTAGCAAGGCTTTAAATTTGTTCCCGTAAAAAAGGGGTTTATATGCTTGTTTTACCCAACTTCAATTTGCCCGGGCCCTGTAAATGTCGAAATTTGAGCAAAGCAAGAAAAAACTTGAGCGTCGGGATTCTAGAGCATTCGTGGGTAACCGGCGAAAAAACATATTGGTAAGGCACGTTGCTTTAACATTTGGGCATTTTTGTCCCGGGCTGATTTAAATTTTGGGTCCGGCTCGTAATTGGCGTGATCTGCCTTTGAGCAAGTTTTTGAGCGTCGGGTTTTTTGGTTTTCGTGTAGTAAACCAAAACATAGCTGGTAAGGCGCGTTACCTATATTTTCTGAAAAGTCTAAATAATTCCGGCTTGTAATTGGCGTTTCTGTCTTTGTACAGCACGTTTTTTAGCGCGGGTATTTTGGGGATTCGTGTAGTAATCAGCGTGAAATACCCCCGGTAAGGCACGCCCATATTGAAGGAAGCGCTTTTTATATTTTAACCCCTTTTCCACTAAAAGCCCGGGTTTCGTGTTTGTTGTTGGGGCGCTATACGCCGCACGCGGCATAAAATGGGACTTTTTGTTGGTTGCCAGCCATTTACACCAATACAATTTTTGTTTTCTGTTGCGAGCCATTGAGCCGCACGAGCAAGTTGGTACGATGATGATTTTGTCCGGCTTGTAATTGGCTTTATTGTCAGTGTACAACACGTTCTTTAGCATGAGCCCTTTTTGAGAATTCTCGTAGTAATCAGTGTGAAATATCGCTGGTAAGGCGGGTTTTTTTAAAAAATTTTGTGCCATTTTTTGTTGTTGTTGCGTTGCCCCATGCCGCACGCCAAAACCCAAAAAACCCCAGTATAATTATATTTTCTTAGCACCCACTTATAAATTATAAAAGTGGGAAAAAATCCCGAGGAGACAGGGCACCATAGGTAGAAAGTGGCAAATTACCGAGCCCGGAACAGTTTGTGTTTGCTGCTGGGTGTCCCCAAGCCGCACGCGCAAAATTGTGGTAGTCGTGCGTTATTAGCTGCCCCATCGCATTTAAGCAGAAGGACGTAGAGAATCGTACGATAGGCCCGGTTATATTGGGGCACGCTAAAAAAGATAGTACGTCGATTTTTGTTTCTTCAATTCTATGTGATTTTGGGGGAAAAGTTGTTTGCGCACATTAACTTACGTTATGTGTATTTTTTTTGAACGCGGCACTTGGGTTCGTTGTTTTTTAGCATCGTTCGCATTTTTTTGGAACGTTCTACACGGGCGGAAACCGTTTTAGAACAAATTGAGATTTATCCGTACCAAGAATAGAAATTATTTTTAAACCGGTTGGTAGTAGTTTGGGATGGCGGATTGCATGTTGCGGATGCCCCCGAACGTTTCGAGATCCGTGCCGACGTTGGCGATACGGATGTTACGCGCCGCCCCCCTTGCTCCCCGTTAACGTTGTCCTGAGCGAAAGTCTTGAAATTATTAATATAACCCAAACGGGGGATCACTTCCCTGTGGGTCGATGAAGAACGCAGCAAATTGCGCGTCAACTTTGAACTGCAGGAAAATGAAATCGAAAATTTCGGAACGCACATTGCGGTTTTTTGGATCGTTCCTGACCACTCCTGCCCGAGGGTCTTTTAAATTTCCACGACTGTCCGGTTTTGGGTTTGGGTGTTGTGGCAATAGAGCCACAAAATGAATGTCGGGACTCTTGAGTATTCGTGTAGTAGGCAGCGAAAACATAGCCGCCAAGGCACGTTTCTTTAAATACTGTGCGCCCCTTTTATCGGGTGGCTTATCAAGGGTCGGGATACGGCGTACGATTCCAATAGTCAGGCCCAAGTCATGTCAATGACGGAGCAAATCGTCGTGCCCAGGTTTTTGCGCGGTTCGTGTTTTTGGGACGCAGCGATTGCAACCCCCATATACGATTGTTTTTTTGAGTTCTGCGTCCCAGATGACGAAGCAAAAACGACTGTATTCAAACTCAAAAGGCGGAGGTTTGTAACGCGCAAAGCGGGGGAAGTGCCCAAAGGGCTTTTGATTCTTCGGTTTGTCAAGACTTGAGCCAATTTAAATTTTAAAGGGTTTGGAAACATGCGAAGTGGGGACCGGGGGCTTGCTTTAGGCGCCGATCCCAAACGAAAAAAGCGACCCCAGGGCAGGTGAGACTACCCGCCGAATTTAAGCATATTAATAAGCGGAGGAAAAAAAACTAACCAGGGTTCCCTTAGTAACGGCGGGGCGAACAGGAAAAGCCCAGGATTTAATCGCGCGCCCGCTGGGGCGCTGCGAATGTAGTGTTTGGGAGGATCCTTATTCCGTGGTTTTGGGATGCGTCCAAGTTTTTGAACGGGGCCACTTACCCAAGAGGGTGCCAGGCCCGTAGTGACCATTGCCGGCTGCGGGGAAAGGATCTCCCCCAGAGTGGGGTTTTTTTGGAGAGTGCAGCCCTGGGAGGTGGTAAACTCCATCAAACAAATATAACCACGAGACCGATAGCGAACAAGTACCGTGAGGGAAAGTTGAAAAGAATTTTGAAGAGGGGTTCAATACGGAAACCGGGGGAAAAACCGGGAGAAACCCGAAAGTTCGAAAAAAATTCAGCGCGTCCGGGGGCGCGAGTCCCGGCGGACGGTCGTCGTTCGCGACGTTCCGCCCTGCGTGCGCCGCGCAGTCGAACGTGTGCACTTCCCTCCAGTAGGACGTCGCGACCCTTTGGGGTTTCGGTCTGGTTTGCGGTGGACCCCCCATTTTTTGATCGCTTCGTGGGGACCCGTGATGCCCCGGCCCGGGCCCGTTTGACGGTAGAATTAAGGCGCAGACCCGCGACTTGTTGGGGCCTGCCCTTAGCGCAAGCGCGGCAGGTTATTCGTTTTTCGGACTTGTGTGACCCTGGACCCCGTCGGCTGTTGGCGGGTGTTCACGGGCAGATTTTTGACACGCCTGTCAGCGGCGTTTAAAGTTTTGGGGTACTTTCAGGCCCCGTCTTGAAACAGGGAAAAGGGTCTAGCATGCCCCAAGTCATTGGGCCCATCAAATTTTAAAGGCGTAAAGGAAAGGAAGGGAAATTTTTTTGAAAAGTGGGCATAAGTTGTTGGCCCGGGGGGCGTTTTGTTCTCATTGCGAGAAGGGGCCCACCGGCGTACACGCGGGACCCGAAAGATGGTGAACTATGCCTGCAGGACGAAGCCCGGGGAAAACCCCGATGGAGGTCCGTAGCGATTCTGGGCGTGCAAACCCATCGTCGGAACTGGGATAGCGGCGAAAAACTAACGAACCATCTAGGTGCCCTCCGAAGTTTTCAGGATAGCTGGCGCTCATTTTTAAAGAGTTTCACCCCTGCCCAAAAAGATTTTTAGGATTGGGGTCAAAACGTCCCCCAAACCCATTCTCAAACTTTAAATGGGGGGAGATTCCGGCTTGCTTGAATGTTTATACTTTAAGCCGCGGGAATTTGAAGAATCAGAGTGCCAAGTGGGCCACTTTTTGGGAAGCAGAACTGGCGCTGTGGGGTGAACCAAACGTTGAGTTAAAGGGAAATTAAAGCTTATGGGGTACCATGAAAGGCGTTTGTAACTTAAGACAGCAGGACAGTGGCCTGGAATCGGGAATTTTGCCAAGGAGGTGTAACAACTCACCCCGGAAATTACTAGCCCCGAAAATGGATGGCGCTGAAGGTCGTGTTTTTACCAACCGTCAGTGGATGGGGGCGGGGGAGCTATGCTCGTCCGGGAAACCTGACGAGTAGGAGGGTCGCGGCGGTGGAAAGGGCCGGGGGTGGGGCCCTTCCCGGGCCGCCGTCGGCGCAGGGTCTTTGGGGGGTGGAAAATAATTTTGGGGAGGCCCTGAGGACTGGTGGGGGGAAGGGCTCGTGTGAACAGCTCTTAAAACGAGCCGGGGCGATCCTGCCCCAGGCGAAAGCCGATGTTGATGGAGTGGCTATTTTAGTATGTGAATCACACACCGTCGGGCGAAAGGGGAAACCGGAAACCCCCAACCCGGCAGCGGAACCGTCTGATACCCCTACCCGTAAGAGAGTTCGCCGGGTAACCCAAAAGACCCGAAGACGCCGTCGGGGAAAACCGGGAAGGTTTTTTTGTATGAGCGTTGGGGTTCCATGGAATCCCCCCAGGGAGAAAGGTTTGAACGCGAAGAGCACCGCAGTTGCGGCGGTGTCCGGATATTCCCCGACCTTGAAAATTCAAAAGGGCTACGTGGGGGGTGTCCCGCCGGCTCAAAACCCCCATCCGCAGGGTTTCCCGGGTGAATAGCCCTATCGATAGAATAATGGGGGGGGAAGTCGGCAAATTAGATCCGTAACTTCGGGATAAAGGGTTGGCCCCTGGGGGATCGGGGCGCGGCCGGGGTTGGTAGGGAAGCGGGTTCTTTACGGGCCCGGGGCCCGGGCGAGGTGAAACCCCGTTTCGGCGGCGAATTTTGGTCCCGTGCCTTTGGGCCCCCCCGGGAAATTCCTTTTTGTGAGGTCGGGGCCCGGGGGGCAACGCGGCAGGTGCGTGTGTCCCTTCGGCCGCCATTTAAATCCTTCCAAAATGGCACGGACCTTTGGGGGAATCCGACTGTCTAATTAAAACAAAGCATTGCGAGGGCCCCCAACGGTGTTGACGCACGTGAGCCCGGCCCCCAAATGTCAACGTGAAGAAATTCAAGAAAAGCGCGGGGTGGGGAGTAACATGACCTTTTTAAGGTAAAAAATGTCGTCATCCAATTAGTGACGCGCAGAAGGATTAACGAGATTCCCCCCCTCCCTACCTACTATCTAGCGAAACCCCCGCCAAGGAACGGGCTTGGAAAAATTAGGGGGGAAAGAAGCCCCGTTGAGCTTGACCTAGCCCGGCCCCGAAAGGAGACATGAGAGGTGTAGCATAAGGGGGAGACGGGATCAGGTTACGGCCGCCCGTCGACGGTAAAAACCATACTTTCATCGTTTTTTTACTTACTGATGAGGCGGGCGCGTGCGTCGTTCGCTTACGCGGCGACGTCACGGGTTCTTGAGCCGCGTGAGAGTGGTGTGAAGTCGGGCGGCGCGTGAAAATTCGCGCGGCGCAGGGGTGCTCCTAGTGCGCGCGTCCCCAAAATGCCCGCGGCCGATTCGGGGTCGGGGGGGTTTCGTGGGGCGGCATCTGTCGAAAAATGTCCGCTAGTGGGGGACGAAACTGGTAGACGGGGAAAAAACTGGCTTTAACCCCTTTTCAAGAATAGGTAAAAGACCCCTACGAGGGCGAAATTTCGCAAGGGGGCGGGAACAAAATTTGGTTTGCCCGGGCGTTCATAGGACGCAGCGCCTTCGTTTGGGGCTTTTTTCTTGGGAAGAGTCCCAAGGGGTTTTTAAAAGCCAAAAGGAACAGTAGCGGGGGAAAGGGTTTTTTTAACCCAGCGTCTTCGATTTTCCTCTCATACGAAGGAAGGGGGTTTCAAAATTGGGTTACGCATGCTGAGCGGGTGGAAGTACCTCCGTGGGTTTCCCCGAACGCCCTAAGGCCGTATCCCGTCAGACAAAGGGCAACGATAACCTGGTTTCGAGGTTGAAAGGCTCAATACAATGTGATGATTAATAGTCCGATTTTGGCCGGGTATCGCACGGGGCCTTTTTATTGCCGATATCACAGGGGAGATTTTCTCTATGTCCCGCTGACTTCAGGCGGTCGATTTGGGGGCCCTTTTGATGTCGAAGTCGGAATATTGTATACACTTTTTGTACCTGGCGGGGTTGTACTCGGAGAGCATTTAGCGCGATCTGTTGGACTTAGCCTTTTTTGATTCTTCGTCCAATAACCGGGCGGACCCCGCCCATTTGGTCTGCACCCAAAAAAAACATTATTGTAGCGGGCGGCAAAACGTGCGTTTGTTTTCAAAATAGCCAGCGCTTGTAGCAGCACGGAGTTCAGAAAACGAATATGTAAATATTCGTTGCATTGAAATTTCTGTAAAAACGCACGGGCATTTGTGCATCGTAAGCGCAAAACGCGTTTTTATAGCATAAAAAGGTTTTATAGATAACCCTTCCTTCTATAAAAGGAAGGGGTTTTTAAAAAAGAAAGCAGAGATTATTTCAGGTTTTTCGCTTTTAGGGGCCTTAAAAGGGAAAACCCATCCCGCTTTCGGCCCACCTTTCGGGGGGCGCCCGTCGGCGAATTTTTTTTCCCCAATTTTTACCCAAAAAACGGCTTAACCTGGGGATGATTTTGCGATTTAATCCCCGCAGTCCTAAACCTTTGCATGCCCTGTGTAGCTCGATTCCGGGAGTAAACCCGGCAGAAATTTTGTGCCCGCCACGCGGGGATGCAGCCGCGATGGGTACCGGAGCGCAAAAGCCCGGGGGACCGAGGCAAAAAAATTTTTTGCCGCAGCCACGCCGGCATGCAGACGCGGGTGGGGGACCGGCGCGCACAAGTCGGGGACCCGAGGCAGAAATTTTAAAGCAGCCACGCCGGCATGCAGGGGATGGGTACCGGCGCGCACACGGGGGGCCTTGAGGCAGAAATTTGTCCGCAGCCACGCCGGCTAACGCTTTGGGTACCCGCACACGGGGGGTACCAGGCAAAAATTTTTGGGGCCCCGGGCCAGGGGCCGAAGACGGCGGTACCCGCGCAAAAGTGGGGGGCCCCGGGGCAGAAATTTTGGGCCCCCCGGGCCGGCAGGGGCCAACGCAAAATTAAAGGGTACCGGCCCCCGGCAAAACGCGGGGCAAATTTCCGGGGTGAAAATTTTGTGCCGCAGCCAGCCGGCATGAAAGGACGGATGGGTACCAACGCGCAAAAGTGGGGAAAACCCGAGGCAGAAATTTTGTGCCGCCTGTGAAACAGAAACAAAATATCAATACCATAAATATTTTTATACACCAAAGTACAAATGCATTGCTGGAAAAGAAATCTTTGCACAGAAACAGAATATCAATAAAAAATTTTTTATACACCAAAGTACGAATGCTTTGGGATGGCAAGAAATACAAGTTTGCAGAGAAACAAAATATCAAACCATAAATATATTTATACACCAAAATGAATGATTGATGGCAAGAAATACAAGTTTGAAAACAAAACAGAATATCAATCCCTTTTGGAAAATTTTTTAAAAAAGTCTTGCTTATTTTTAAAAATAAATTTGGGCCAAAAAAAAACGGAAAAATACCATAAATATTTATCCCCAAAAGTCCGGGGGCATTTTGATGGGAAATCCGGGTTTTCCAGAAACAAAATTTAAAAAACCCCTTTAAATTTTTTTAAAAAAGTCGGTTTTGGGCATTTTGGGAAGGCCCCAAGGGGGGAAATTTCGGGTTTGGGGGCCACCGGGCCGGGAATTTCCTTTTCCCGAAATTTTTTTTCCACCTTTTACGGTTTGTTTTTTTTGGAAGAAAAAAAAGGTTTGACGGAAAATCAATATATAAATATTTTTTCCAAAAAGTTTCGATTTCTTTGGAGGGAAAAAAAACCCCAAATTTGGGGCCAAAAAGTTTTCTTTCCTTTTGAACAAAACATTGCGTCCCCGTTTTTAAAGTCTTCCAAAAAATCTTTTCTATATTTAATTGGGTTTGCCCCCCCCACCGTCAAAATTGAACCGGGGGTTTCTCCAATCAATAAGGTTGCCGGGGCGCGGGGAAAAAATTTTAAAGGGAAAAGACGGGGGAAAAATTTCGCTGGCGTTCTTTTGCAGGAAATTTTTTTCGGTCGAAAACCCCGGGTTTAAAAATTCTGCTTTGCGGGGGAAATAGGCCCCTTTTGATTTTTTAAAGGTTTTTTGGCGGGACCCAGGTTTGGGTTTTTTGGGGAGGCCCGGGTTTTGGGGGGTTTGGGGTTTTTGGGGGGGGGTTTTTTTGGGGGGGGGGGGTTTTTTTTTTTTTTGGGGGGGTTTTTTTTTGGTTTTTTTTTTTGGGGGTTTTTTTTTTTTGGGAAAAAAAAAAAGGGGGGGGTTTTAAAAAAATTTTTGGGGGTTTTTTTTTTTTAAAAAAAAATTTTCCCTTTTTTTTTTTTTTTTGGGGGGTTTTTTTTTTTTTCCCCCCCCCTTTTTACTTTTGGAAAAAATTTAAAAAACCCCCCCCCCTTTTTTTTTCCCCCCCAAACCCCGGGGAAAAAAAAGGGAAAAAAAAAAAAAAAAAGGGGGGGGGTTCCAAAAATTTTTTTTTTTTTGGGGGAAAAAATTTTTTTTTTTGGGGGGGGGGGAAAAACCAAAAACCCCCCCCCAAAACCAAAGACCCCGGGGGGAAAGGGGGGTTTTTCCCTTTTGGGGGTTAAAACCTTTTTTAAAAAAGGTTTTTTTCCCGGGGGGGGGCCCCCCCCAAAAAACCCCCGGGGAAACCCTTTTGGGGGGGTTTTTTTTTTTTCCCCCCCCCCCCCCCCAAAAAACCCTTTTTGCCCCCCCCTTTTTTAAAAATTTTTTCCCAAAAAAAAATTTTTTTTAAAAATTTTTTTAAAAAAATTTTTACTTTTGGGGGAAAAAAACCCTTTTTTCCCCCAAAAAACCGGGGGGGGGGTTTTTTTTCCCGGGGCCCTGGTTTAAAAAAAAATCCCCGCCCCCCCAAAAAAATTTTTCCCCCCTTTTGGGGGGGGGGGGTTTTTTTCGTTTTAACCCCCCCCCTTTTAAAAGGGGGTTTTTTTCCCAAAAAAGAAAAAAAAAAAAATTTTTTTTTTTTCCCCCGGGGGGGGTTTTTTTTTTTTTTTTCCCCCCCCCCTTTTCCCGGGGGGCCTTTTTAAAAACCCCCCGGGGGGGGGGAAAAAATTTTTTTTGGGGGGGTTTCCCCCCAAAAAAGGGGGAAAATTTCCCCGGGGGGGAAAAAAAAATTGCCGGGGGCCTTTTTGGTTTAAAAAGGGGAAAACCCCTTTTTAAAAGGGGAAATTTTAAAATTTTGGGGGGAAAAAAACCACCCCCCCCCAAAAAGGGGGGGGATTTTTTCCCTAAAAAGGGGGGGGAAGGTTTCCGGGGAAACCCCCCCTTTTCCCCTTTTTTTTTAAAAAAATTTTCGAAAAAAGGGGCCCCCAAAATTTTAAAGGGGGGAAAAACCCAAAATTTTTTAAAACCCCCCAAAAAAAAAAAAAGGGGTTTTTAAAATTTAAAACCCTTTTTTTTTTAAAAAAAAAAGGGAAAAACCAAAAAAATTTTTTGGGCCCCAAAAAAAAATTTTTTTTTTGGGCCGAAAAATTTTTTTCCCCGCCCCCCCTTTTTCCCCCCCCCCTTTTTTTTCCCCCAAAAATTTCCCCCCCAAAAATTTTTCCCCGGCCCAAAATTTTTTTTAAAGGGGGTTTTTTTAAAAACCCCCCCCCCCCGGGGGGAAAAAACCCCTTTTTGGGGGAAAAAAAAAAAGTTTTTTGCCCCCGGAAAAAAACCCGAAAAAAAAAGGGGGGGCCCCCAAAAAACCCCCCTTAAAAAACCCCTTTTCAAATTTTTGAAAAAAAAACCCAAAAAAAGGGGGAAAAATTAAAGGGGGTAAAACCAAAATTTGGGAAAAAACCCCCAAAATTTTGGGGGGTTTTTGGGGCCCCCAAAATTTAAAAAGGAAAAAAAAAATTTTCGGGGGGGCCCCCCTTTTTTTTTCCCCCTTTTTTTTTTGGGGGGGGAAGGGGCCCCCTTTTTAAAAGAAAAAAATTAAAAAAATTTTTAAAAAAACCCCCAAAAACCCCCGCTCCAAACCCGGGGAAACAAAAAAGGGGGTTTTTGGCCCCAAAAAAAAAAATTTTTTTCCGGAAGGGGAAGGTTTTTCCTTTTTCCCCCCCGAAAAAACCCCCCCCCTTTTTTTTACCCGCCGGAAAAAGGGGAAACCCCCCTTTTAAAAAAGGGGGGCCCCCCCCAAACCCCCCAAAAAAAAGGCCCCCCCAAAGGCGAACCCTTAAACCTTTGGGGGGGTTTTTGGGGGGTAAAAAAATTTAGGGAAAAAAACCCCCCCCCCAAACCCCCCCTTGGGGAAAATTCCCGGTTTTTGGGGGGGCCGGTTGCCCCGGGGGTTTTTTTTTTTTTCCCCCCCCCCCCCAAAAAATTTTTTTTCCCCCAAAAAAAAAAAAAAAAAACCCCCTTAAAGAAAACCCCCCTTTTTTTTTAACCCAAAAAAACCCGGCCCCCGGTGGAATTTTAAAAAAACCCCCAAAAAAAAACCCCCCCAAAAGGGGCCCCCCCCCCTTTTGGGGAAAAAAAAGGGGAAAAAAAAGGGCGCATTTTTTTTTTTAAAAAATTTTTTTAAAAAAAAAAAACCCCCCCCCAAAAAAAAAGGGGGGGGTTTTTTAAAAATTTTGGCCCCCCAAAATTTTTTCCCCCTTTTTTCCCCCCCGGGGGAAAAAAAAGGGGGGGGCCCCCCAAAAAAGGGGGGGGGGGCCCCAATTTTCCCCGGTTTCCCCAAAAAGTTTTTTAATCCCCCCCCCGGGGGAAAACCCCCGGTTAAACCCCCGGGGGGTTTAAAAAACCCCCCCTTTTTTTCCCCCAAACCCCCCCCAAAAAGTTGGGAACCCCCCCAAAAAATTTTTGGGGAAAAAAAAAATTTTTTTTTCCCGTTTTTGCCGGGGTTTTTCCCCCTGGAAAAAAACCCCAACCCCCCGGGGGCCCCAATTTTCCCTTGGGGGCCCCCCCGGGGAAAACCCGGGGCCCCCAAAAACCCCCAAAAAATTTTTTGGGGGGGAAAAAAACCCAAGGGGGGCCCCACAAAAGGAATTTTTTCCCCCCCCCCGGGCCCCCCCCCCCAAAAAGGGGGCCCCGGGGGGGCACCCTTAAAACCGGGGCCCCCCCCCCCCCCCCGGGGGGGGGGTTTTTTGGGGAAAAAAAATTTTTAAAAAAATTTGGTTTTTAAAATTTTTTAAGGGGGGGGGAAAAATTTTTCCCCCTTTTTTTTTTTGGGGGGGGGGGGAAAAAAAAAGGGGGGGAAAAAAACCGCCAAAAAAAAAAAAAAAAATTTTTCCCCGCTTTTAAAAAGGGGGGGCCCCCCTTTTTCCCCCAAATTCCCCCAAAGGGAAGGGGGCCCCCCCCCCCCAAAGGGAAAAAAGGGGGGGGGGGGAAAAAACCGGGCCCCCGGGGGAAAGGGAAAAAATTTTGCCCCTTTTTTTGGGGGTTTTTGGGGGTTTTTTTTTTAAAAAACCCCCCCAAAAAAAAGGGGGGGGCCCCCCCCCCCCGGCTTTTTTTTTTTTTCCCCCCCCTTTTTTTGGGGAAAAAAAAAAATTTAGGTCCCCCCCGGGCCCGGGGTTTTGGGGGGGGTTTAAAAAGGGGGGGGGCCCAAGGGGCCCCCAAAAAAAGGGGGGGCCCCGGGGGGCCCCCCGGGGGGGTTTTTTTTTAAAAAGGGGGGGGGCCCCAAAAAAAAAAATTTTGGGAATTTTTGGGGGGGGGTTTTTTTAAAAAACCCCGGAAAAAACCCCCTTGGGGGGGGGGGTTTTCCTTCCCCCGGGGGGCAATTTTAAAAAGGGCCCCCCAAAAAAGGAAAAAATTTTAATGGGGGGGTTTTTTTGGTTTGGGGGGGTTTTTTTTTTTTTCCCGGAACCGGGGAAAAAAAAATTTTTACCCCCCCCCCCGGGGTTTTTTTTTCCCCCCCCCAAAAAAAAAAAAATTTTTTTCCCCCAAAATTTGGCAACCCCGGGGCCCCCCCCCCCACCCTTAAACCCGGGGGCCCCCTTTTTTAAAAAGGGGGGGTTAAAAAAAAAAAGGGGGGGGGGGGAAAAAAAACCCCCCGGAAAAAAAAGGGTTTTTAAACCCTTTCCCCCCTTTTTTTTTTTTTTTAAAAAGGGGGGGCCCCCCCCAAAAAATTTTGCTAAAAAGGGGGAAAAAAAACCCCCCAAAAAAAAATTTTTTTTGGGGGAAAAAAAAGGGGGGGGCCCAAAACCAAAAACCTTTTTGGGGGGGTTTTTGGGGTTTTTTGGGGAAAAAAAACCGCCCCCTTTGGGAAAAAATTTTCCCCCCCAAAAAAAATTAAACCCAAAAACCCCCCAAAAGGGGCCCTTTTAAACCCCAACCCCCCTTGGTGGGGGCCCTTCCCCCCTTTTAAAATTTAAATGGAAAAAAAATTTTTTTTCCGGGGTTTTTTGGGAAAAAAAAGGGGTTTAAAAAATTTTTTTTTTGGGGG